>NW_021146269.1:0-25000 GCF_002837175.3 Physeter macrocephalus
AAACCGGCACGTCCTCAGGCAGTGAAGAGTCTAGGGGAGAAAAAGAACTTCCCGAGGGGAAGGGGGCCTTTGATTCACACCCACGTGGGGTGGGGGTGGGGAATAAAGGGTGTGGGACCCAGGTCCTCCTGACCTGCCCATCCCCTAAGAAAATCTCTTCCCACTAGGGACAAAAACTCAGGGAAGCTCAACCACCAGTTCCTCCTGAGATCTTTTGCTGCCAAACACTTGATCAAAAAGACTAAGAAAAGTGGGAGGAGGGTCTCTTTCTACCCAAGAACCATGGGAGCAACAAACACCAACCTGAGTGTGGAAGAGGGAATGACATCTTGCTGGAGAGGGGAAGTATGTTGGGGAGCAGCTCCCTCCAGCCTCAGCCTCCACCCCTCCCCCTCCCCAGGCCCCAACCTGGGCCCCAAACCACAGCCATAACCCCTCACTGGGGCTGGCCATTGCCCCCCAGAATCCTTCACAGCAGCAGGAGCCCTGGAAGCACCCTGCTCGTGTTCCAGAGGAAGCTCTCAGGAAGAGGCCAAGTCAGCGTGGTTCAGTGTCACGAGGCCAAGCCTACGGGGCAGGGGGGCTGATGCAGGGGCCTGGGTTCCTGACAGAGCCTCTAGGATGCCTCGGCTGTTCCTCCCTCACCTGCTGTCCTCCAGGGCCGGCTCCAGCATGCTCCCCCCTTTGAGGTGTTTGAGGGCCACCTCGGCTGCCTTGTGCTTGGCTGCCTTCTTGCTGGGGCCCTGACCTGAGAGAGGGGGTGTGGGCAATACTGGAGGTCACTGGAAGGACAGAAGAGAAACCAGCATCCCACAGCCTCTCTCCTCACAGCCAGAAGGAGTCAACCAAGCCCCCTCTCACCAACCTCCCCCTGCCCAAGACTGGAAGTGTTAACGCTAACTGGTGGAATGAAGGGCCCTTATCTTTCCACAAGTTCCCCAAATCAAGCCATGCCGGGCAGAACTCCTCCTGAGGTCAGACACTTTGTCTGGAGGTTCTTTCTCTGCCTTACTTTCCTCTGGGAAGCACTTTCTTTTCTCTCAATAAATAGAGCTGGCTGGAAAAATAGAAAGAGTGCAGGCTCTAGAGTCAAAACCTGGCTCTGCCACCTACTAGGCATGTGACCTTGCCCCAGTCATTGAATCTCTCTGAGCTTCGGTTTCCTCATATTCAACATGAGGATACTACCACCTACATCACTGGATTCGACCACGGTTTAAGGTAAGAATTTGATTAAGCACCTGGAACAGAGTCCAGCACAGCGGGCACTCACTCCCCCAAATACTGCACTGAGATTTCGATTTATCTCCTCTTACTTCTTCCTCCAGGATGACAACGATCTGCCGGATCACTGTGGCAGCGCGGCTTGCTCCTCTAACTCTCCCGAGTCCTACCCACCTCCTCACAGACCTGTTCTCCTAATCCAGTCAGTGATTTTTTCCCCCTGAAATCTCTCCTTCCCTCACTGGTCTTGGAGAAAAGGACTGTGAATAGACTCCAAGCAGTAAAGCCAACGGGGCCCTGTGAATGCACACCCCAGCCAGGCTGCCCAAGCCTTCCTCACCAGTGCAGCTGGTGTCGCCAACGGTGACCCGAAAGGTGAAATTAGGCTGGTGGGCTTGGCCCTCGGCTTTGAGAAGGTCGTACACGGGCGTCTTCCCTATTCTGGTCCCATACTCCTGCAGAAGGCTGATCGGGGTCTTGCCCGGGTTGGCTGCCAGCATTTGCTCTATACTGGGGGGAGGGGCACAGACCCTCATCACACCTCCCCTCTCTGCACCCACCTGGCCAAGCACTGCCATATCAGACCCAGGCACGCTATGGGGGACATACGGTCCAGGGGACCTTAGGCAGCCACCGGCTGGGTTCAGTGTGGAGTAGGGGTGCAGGCTGGGAAAGCAGGGTCCACTGCCCCAGGGCAAGCGGGGAAAGCACTGTTCCTTGTCTTAGTTAAGGCGAGGGATCCTGTACCCCCAGTGCAGTTTGGAAGTGAATGTCCCCTGACACAGTGCAGGCCAGGACCCCAGTACCCACCAAATGCACTGAATGTCGGGGGCATAAAGCCCAGCGCCCCAGTGCAGTCTGGGAACCGGGCCAACCCCGAACTAGCTAAAGCTGGAGGCTGTGGCCACTGCCGGGGTGCATGCCGGGAACCACGGCCCACTACCCCAGTGCTTGCCGGGAACAACCCTCAGGCCAGGTGCATGCTGGGGCCGCGACGCTACTCCCTCCGCACCGTGCCAAGTTATGCGCCCTGCAGGGATCGGTACTAGGCGGCTCACCTGGGCAGCCCGCAGCCCGTGGTAGTGCCGGAGCCCTGCTCCTCTTCACTCATTCCCTCCTCCGTCCCCGCGGGCGCCACCGTGACTGCAGCCTCCACGCGCCCCAATACACCGCCGACGAGCTAGGGCCGGGGCCAAGCCCCGAGTCGCGGCCGGTCGGGCCTGCCGCGGAGCATGCTGGGATATGGAGTCCCCCGCCCACCCGACTCTAAGAGTCTCCATCAGGAGGGGAGCTATCCGCCCCACAACCCTCCGCGTGGTTCGCCCAGGCGGGCAGCACCGCCTTCTGGGAGGAGCGGACTCATCCACTGTCGCTTCCCGAGCTGAGGGTGGTTTTTTGTTTTTTGTTTTTAATATCGCCCCGCCTCCTTCCTTCCGCGTCTCCTAGCCTCAGGGCTGGGGCTCTGGGCATGCGTACTAGCGGGTGGAAGCGTCTTAGGGGCGGGGCGGTAAGGGCGACCTCGAGACTGGGGCCCTTCGGGTCCCTTGAAAACTACAGAACCCAGGAGCTTGCGCGCCACCTTTGTCGCAGCTGGAGGGGCAGGGTCAAACGTGCACGAAAAGTTTCGCGGCGTAATTGGTTATTCCCGACTGCGCTCTCTTGCTCTAGGAGGATTGCGACTGGTTACTTCACCTAGAGGGGCGGGGACAAGGGAAGAGTCAACCCCCTTGACCCCGCCTCTTTCAGAGAAAAGGTTGTGATTGGCCCAGGTGCAAGGCTGCTGTCGGTTCCTGACTGCACTCTGGGAGGGTGGGCCCTGCCTGGACGCGGGAGGGTACTATCCTCTGCCCCTCAGGGCACCGGGGCAGTTGTAAATCCTAGCCCATCTCAGTCTCAGTTCTCGCTCAGCCTTTGGCCTAAGCCCCTGCCTGGCTCTCGGGCCTTCGTCTCACAGAACCTGCTTCTTTTTCCTAGGTTGTCCTTCACCTCCCTTCCCCTTAATTCTGCCCTGCAGCCTGTCGGTTTCCGCTTTTCCAAAGCCTTTTTAGAATGGCCCTACACCTTTCTGTAGCTGGTTCCCCTACGCCAGAAGACCCCGCTCTGGGGCCTGAGAATCAGGCTATAGTGGGAAAACAGGATTAGTAGGACTAAGGCACATAGTGGTCTCATTCCCTCTGCCGCGGGTCTTGGGTCTCTCAGCTAAAGAGAGAGCGAGAGGATTCTGGCCTCTTAAGACTAATCGACTAAACTGTATGCGGAGCAGAACGCGTATTTTTGGGTCCCAGAGCTCCATTCCCTCTTCGCCAAGGTCTCACAGCCACTGGCCTGAAAGATGTAGGGAAAATCTTGTGACCTTGGAGAGAAAGAGATCACGAAAAATGTCTGACTCTAATGAGTGTTCTGGGAATGGATCAGGGAAGAGATGGGCTTCTCTGTGCGGGGGTGGAGGTCCGGAGGAATCTTGGAATAATAACAAGGGGTCATCCAGGAACACTGGAGGGGGACGGGGCATTGAGCTGAGTGGATTCCAGCTGGGTGGAACTGGAGTTGTGACAATTAGGGGAAAGAAGACAGGCAAGATCGTTTGACAGGGGGAACGATGCTAGAGCGCTGGAGGGGCTGGGGGTCCCACCTGAGGGGCTGCTGTCTCAGGGTATAGGAGGGAGCTTATAAGACCAGCATAGTGGGCTCCTACGGAATCGGCTTAAGGCCGGGGGTGGGATCGCTCCAGGTCCCCGCCAGCAGGGAGGTGCAGGGCCCGGACGACCAGGGACGAGCCTGGAACGAGCCTGATGGCAGCAGCAGGCTCCTTTAAGAGGCCGCGGCTCCAGCGCAGCATCCCCCGTTCAGGGCGTGTCCGTCCCGGGGGGCCCGGGGCGGGGGCCTTGGAAGGAGCGGGAGTTCAAGCCGAGTGAGGACGGGGCTTGGGGTCGGGGGGTGGGGGGAGGAAGCTGGGGCTGACACCCGTGCACCCGGACACCGCACGAGCATCGTCTGTGACAGCGCCCCTGGTCCGGTCGAGGGCAGCGGGGGGAGGAGGGAAGGAGGAGGAGAAGGAGGAGGAGGCGGGAGCAGCATCCGGAGCCGAGCTGCAGCAGCGCCGCCTTTTGTGCTGCGGCCGCGGAGCCCCCGAGGTGAGAGCCGGGCCGAGTTGTGGAGGGTCGGGGGCAGGGATGGGTCTGGGTCCTGGGGTCCGGGTGCCGAGGGAGGGTCGGGAGGTAGATGTGGCGGGGTGCGGGGAGGGTGGCGCGGGGATGCTGAGACCGTGGGGATGGAGGAACTGGGGACCTGGACCCGACGCCTGTGGGGATGGGAAGGAGGGGAACCGAGCGGAGGGACGCCGCGGCCCAGCTTGGAGGCGAAGGGCCTCCAGAGCTGGAAAGGAGTGTGTGGGGTGGGGGTGGGGGCACGATTGGGGGACGGAAGTAAAGGACAGGGGGCAAGGGAACATCCTCCTCTCCTCCCACTCACCCTCAGGAGGGGGGAGAGGGAAGGAGGAGGAAGAGTTTGGGCCCCCTCAGGGCAGGAAAGGAAGGACAAGGCCTCGTGTGCCCCTCACTCCCTTCCCCCCTACACACACACACTTAGCAGGCTGCACCTGAGGATTATAGGCAAGCGCACCTGTTCCTGGATGCCCAGGTGATGGTCATCCTCCCCTCCCCCATTCTTACGTGGCTTTCTCCCTCCTCAATCTCTCCATCTCCTCTGGCTCCCCTAACCCATTTCCCCAGCCCAGGCCTTTCATGAAGCTCCTCCCTTTTCCCTACACACTCCTCAAACTCCTTGGCTTAAAAATAAGCAGGAATCCTTTCCACAGAGTTAAAACTCCTATAACGATGGCCTTGGCTAAGGGGAGGGAAGAGAAAGGGTCAGAGGCTCTATAGACAGTGGAAGGAAATAGTGGGGTATCCCTTAGAATTGAGGGAAGAGTCCCACCTTTTAGCTCCTTTACCTGCTCCCTCTTGGGAGGAGAGTGGGTCAGCAGCCCTCAACCAGGAAGGGGTGCACACGAGGTCTCTCCCCAACACAGAATCATCTCAAGCCACAGTCAGTGCCTCCCTCTAAACACAATTTCCCTTCCAACTCACAGAATGGACTCCATGGCTCTGGGAGCTCTGATTTTTCAGCCAGAGGGTCATATCTAGGGAAGGCAAGTAGGAGGGATTCAGGAAGGAAAGGGCCTGAGTATGCCCTGCATCTTCCCATCCAGGCACTGAAGTTCCTCTGAGCTTTAGGGCCTGCTCCCTCCTATCTCACACTTAAGGGTGGAAAAAACTTCTGCCCTCTCCAGCCTGCCACCCATCTACTCACTCACTGTGGGGACTGAGGCAATGCTGGGAAGACCAATGGTGTGATACACTAACCCCAGCATATGTGAAAACGAACCACTAAATATCCATCCCCTAATTCAACCCAAGTATGGGCAGGGGAGGCAAGAAGTTTACGTAAGGAAGTGGCTCAGGACTTTCTGGTTGTCCTTACAGCTAAGGATGGCAAAACCCCTCTAAAAACTGACTGCTGTTTCTGGGTCCTTCCCCCTGAGGTGATGTGCTACTCTGGCTTTGCCAGGAAGAGGACCCTAAATTCTAGTACCCACCACCCTGGACTTGCCCAGTGGCTTATCACGTGCAGTCCCACCTAGCCCTGCTGGTCTGGGAGAAAGAAGGGATTAGGGAATCAACCCCTTCAGGAGTCCCTGTTGAGGCAGAACAAGGATAGTGTGGAGATGACGCCAGCAGGGGACACGGGGGCTTCACGATGGTCTGGCTACAGACACTAGTCTGTCTGCTTCCTTTGCTCCCAGGAGAACTAGGGGCAGCTGTGTTGGGGAAAGGTGACGAGGCGGCAGGGGCACGCTATTCCAGAGAAGAGGATCCTCCAGGATAGAGCCCTTTTCCTTTGGTTCCTTCTTTCTTCACTCTCTTTTTTATCCCTTGTGTTTATCCAGCTCCCTTTCCACCTATACCATCTCTGCTGCCTCTTGCTTTGCAGAGGGAGACAACGGAAAGAAGGGAAAGGACACACGTTTATAAAAATCAACTACTGCTTGTTAGGCGCTTTCCATGTGCTAATGTTTATAGGGAGCTTCCTGTGTACCAGGTACCAGGCCAGGAACTTTATTTGGATTATCTCAATACTGCTTATAACAATACTGAGAGGTAGAATGATCATCATTTCTATTTTAGGGATGAGGAAACTGAAACTTAAAGAAGTTAAGTAATCTGTTCAAAATCAAAAAATCAGTATGTGGCAAAAGAGTTTAGGATTTGAACCCAGGTGTATCTGACCCAGAGCCTATGTTATTACCCACATAATATCCTGCATTGCCACTGTGTGAATTAGTGACCACTGTCCCCAATTAGAGATGAAGAAACTGAGGTTTGTTAAGAAGTCTCGTACTCCAGGTCGCCCAGCTGCTCAAGAGCAGAGACAGGACGTCAAGCAAGCCTCTCTGCTTCTCAGGCAATCCACCCTCCCTCCCTAGCTCACTGTCCAAGGCTAGGTGACAGGAATGGATATAGGCACTCTGTAATTTTCATTTCTTCTTTTTCAGTTTAAAATAGATTTTTTAATTTCTTAATAAAAATACCCACAATTCCACCTACTTAGAAATGGTTACACATTGGTTTCTATCCTTCCAGATCTTTTAAAATGCTCATCCGGCTCAGGAACGATTTGTTAAAATACGCTGAAATTCTTCCAGGTGCACCTGAGGTCCTAAGTAGCAGGGACCCCTGTGACCCATCATACCTTGCTCCTACCCTTGCCTTCCCCTCAAACCTTAACGGGTAGGGCTGCGGGGTGATCCTGGGCCACGATGGCCAGGGGGTGAGGACGGTGTACAGGGAATTAGGCCTTCCCCCTCAGTCCAGAGGAGGTGGGATATAAGGATTTGCAGAGGAAGGACGGGGGCCTCTAGCACACCACTGCCATTGTGACCTGGTTCCCCTGGGACATGAAATCAAGATTTTTCCTGGGGAAGTAGAAGGTTCTGGTCTCCCTTCTGGTCAGACAGAAGAAATGGCCTCTCCAGAATCCACAGAGAAAGACCTGGTGTCCAGCCAACCAGAAAGACAAAGCCGGGAGCCCCGGCACTGTGCTCATGGCATTCCCCACATCATCTTACTTAACCCTCACCATCCCATAAGGTAGGGTTGGGAGTCTCGGAGGGGTTACGTTCCTTGAACTAATTCACGGCAATATGAGGTTTTAGCTCTGATCTCTTCAAATCCAAAGCTGGTTCTTTCTTCCTAAACAGTACTGCCCCCTCTCTCCCAGCCCCTTCACTGCCCACCCTACTGGAGGAAGAGGCAGTGGCGGCTAGGGGTCTCAGGGCTGGACCTGTGTGAGGCTGGGGGCCTGGAGTTAGGGGTGATCTCCAGTTTTGCCCAGGCTCTCAGGGGAAGGCATTCCCCCCATATGAGGGCACAACAGAAAAGCTGTAGTTCTTTCCATCTGAGAACAACCCTGGGGCCAGGACCATGGATCCTGTAAAAAGCAAAACAAAAACAGGCTGCAGCCAAGTGGCCGGGAGCCTTGGCCAGGAGGGGTTAGAGTCCTTTACTCTCTCAGGATCTCAAAGCCTGGACTGGTGGAACTACCATTCCCAAGTCTTGGGACTCCTTTCTGTGTGAAGACATCCCCTCCACCCCCAGTCAGGAGACAAGGGGAATCTTCCTTTCCTGAGTGCAAAATAGGGTCTAAGACAGTGGCGAGTGCTCAATGTGAGAGCCCAAGACTTAGACAGATGGCCTGGCCTCTCAACTGAGCCCCCAAGACAGCCAGACAAGCAGCTTGGCATTGAGATTTTGCTGTTAGAACAGGAGGGAGTGAGAAACGATTTAATGGGTTGCTTTGCCACAGGCCTCCAGCATCTCAGGCAGGAGAACCTGGGAGGAGGAATGAAAGGGGTGTGGGGTACTCCCTGCCCGCACTCCACCCCTACAGCTGCC
This sequence comes from Physeter macrocephalus, assembly GCF_002837175.3. NCBI lineage: Eukaryota > Metazoa > Chordata > Mammalia > Artiodactyla > Physeteridae > Physeter > Physeter macrocephalus. The sequence goes on from NW_021146269.1 coordinate 8,178, forward strand.
TGGAGGGAACCACCAGCAACCAGAAAACCTGGTAGCTGAAACTGAATTGGGGCTTCCTGGGGTGTCCAAAGAGCAGCTTCCCCTGGAAGATGCATAGTTTAGGGACCACTCTCTCCCCTCACCCAATCCGGAGCCGAGTTCTGCACAGTGACCTTTGGGTAAATATGGTTGACAGAATGACTGACAGAGATATCCACCCCCTCCTGTCACATCCCTGCCCTTCCCCCATGCTCTGCATAATTGATGGCCAGGGAGACATCCCTCCCCCAGGGTGACCGAATGTCTGGGGCAGGGGTTCCTAGCCATGATATACCACCACCCTACCCAACTCCCGCAAAGCCCTGGCGCCAAGGCCCAGGTGGGGGGCAGTGGGACACAGCTGGTAGGTCAGAGATAAAGGACACAGGGAGAGTGTGTGTTGGGAAAGCGGAATCTCCAGTTTACTATAATCCCCTGGGGCCTCAGCTCCACCACCACCCCCCACCCCACCCCCAATACACACACACACTCCTTCAGGTCAATCTGGAAGAGCTGTCATTAGCCTGAGAACAGGGAGGGGTGGACTGAGCTTGGCTGGGTTCCCTCCTTTTCCTTCGGTCCCATCTCCTATTTCTTCAGCTACTTCCACTGCCCGAAAAGACAAACAGGTGAAATGGCTTCTCTCCCTCTCCCCAGCTGCTGGCCCTGGATGCTGGAGGGGCCCCTGGGGAGGCCAGGGGAACTGGAGGGAGGCTTGGCTGCAAGTGTCTCGGAGCGTGTCACCCTCTCTATGCCTAAGGCTCCAGGTTGCCAAACACCAGGTGAAGTCTGAAAAATTCCTTTAAAAAGCCAGGTGTTGTGCCTACTCAGAGCTCAGCTTCTAAATAGGAAATGAATCGGGGAGGGCACAGATGATCTGTTTTTCAATCCCCTTTCAGCTCCTTTTACTCAGTGTCCTCTGCTTTTCAAAATCAGTTTTTCAGTCCATCCTTCTTAGGAGTGTCTCTCCCTGTGCTTCACGCTGTTCGGTCTTTCTCTCAACTAGGTAGGCCCTCCTTCTCTGGCCGTGCCTGTCGCCCTTTCGCGTGTCCAGGCTCCCTGTCTCACCATTTCCTGCTTTCTCTGTGGCACCGCACCCCCAAAGTCAACCCAAGTCCCCTCTCTTCACCACCACCGGCTCTCCCTCCAATGCACGCGGGGACGGCGGTCGGCATGGGGAAGAGGGGACGCAGAGGCGGTCGGCCGGTGGGGTCCGAGGTCCCCGCCTGCCAGCCCGCAACCAGCACGTGGGCCTGCCCGGGTCAGGGGCGGGGCCCGGGCGGGGCCCCACCCCCGCGATCGCCGCTCACGTGACTCCGGGCTAATCTTGTCCCGGTGACTTCACGCGCCGCCTCGGGCCCAGTCGTCATGGTTACGCCGCAGCGCCCAGCGCTTCCCCCAACCCGCTGCGTCCCCTCCCCTTCCCCGCCCGGACCCCCTCCTCCTGCCGCCGGGCCCCCGCCCCCAGCCCCAAGCCACGTGACAGCCGGGAAGGAGGTCGGGAAGCGGGAGGGGGCGCTGGGGCCGTAACCCATTCCTCTCCGCTTCGAACGGCCCTCACTCTGGCTTCTAGCAGCCGGAGCGCCCCAGTCCCGCCAGCCCTCCCTGCAGGCCCACCCGGGCGGAGCGCCGGGAGCCCCGGCCTTCGTTCTCAGTGGTCCGGAAGGGACGCCTGGCGTGGGGGGCGCAGGCGAAAGCCCTCGGGTCCTCCCACGGACGTTCTCCGGCGAATTGGCACGTTGCTTGGCCTGTCATTTGCCTTACTACGTGCATCTCACCTCTTGAAGCCGCCGTTATCTCGCGGGATATGTTGGGGATTCGGAGGCTGGGATTTCAGCTTTCTGAGCCTCCGTTTTGTCAAGAATATAAAGGGACCAATGATAATGCCTCCTTCCCTGGGTGGTTCCGAGGAGTGAGGGAGCTAATGCATGCGTAGTGTACGTCTGGTCCATAGGACGATCCTCTGGGGTGTGTAGGGCAGTGGTTGCACCTTACTGGACACCTTCCTGCTCGCCGGGTGCTGTTCGAAGCCCTGGGATCCCGTGCGACATCGTCACTCTCAGGAGTGCAGGCTCTCAGAGGAGCAGGACGCCCGCTTGACCGCACTGTGTCTCCAGGATAATGGGAGCCATGATGGAGGAAGCACAGGGGGCTGTGTCAGCCCAGAAGGGACAGTAACTCAGAGCAGCAGGGACAGGGAAGAAGACTTCCAGGATGAAGTGAGACTTGGAAGACAACAGATGGGGCTTGAGAAGCGCCTTCCAGGCTGAGCACGGAGCTTGAGCCTCTTCCTAGCTAACAGCACCTTGGGCAGGTTATTTAAGACCTCTGCTACCCCTGTCAAATGGGCGTGAGGATGCCTAACTTAGAGTTTTTAGGATTAAATAAGCTAATGCACCTATAACAGAGGCTAACACGCATGGGAAGCTTTCCAAAAGTGTTAGCCATTCTCATTAGGTGCCCTGGCCCAAACGCCTGATGTAGCTTGGTGACAGGCTCTGTCCATTATGGCCTGGGTACCAACAGCAGTGGGAGACGAGGCTGGGGAGGGGCCAAGAGCATGGAGGTGAGGCTGCAGGACCAAGTGGGGGCTACTAGAGGGTTTGAAGAAGAGGGGTGCTGACCAATTTGTGCTTTAGAAAGATCCTTCTAAAGGCTAGGTGGAGAATGGGGTGGGGGGAGCCTTAGAAGAACTTGGAGACCATTTAAGGGGCAGTTGTCCTGGGCCAGGTGACACAGCTAATGAGGCCTGAATTAAGGCAGTAACATGGAACTAGAGAAGAGAGACTAGAAAGGCACTGGGTCAGGGCTTCTCGAATGTGCCAGGCATAATAAGAATCAACTGGGGTGCTTGTTAAACACTCATCCAGGCAAACCCCACACCCACCCACTGAAAAGGTCTTTGAGAGGCCTGGAAATCAAGTTACAAGAGCTGAGACAATCAGAGGTGCATCCCCACCCAGTGAGCCCTTTTTATTGTAGATTCCTGCCACCCCTCTCCAGTCGTGATTCAGAGGCTCCGATGCAGGTGGTTAAGGAGGGACCCTACTATGCTGGATAGTTAGAGAGGACTGCTGGCCTCAAGAATCCCTACACCTCAGGATGATCTGGTAACTGACTAGATGTGGAGGGAAATGGGAGACCAGATGACTTCTGGTGTCAGGCTTCAGACAAGACTGGTATAGGTTGAAGAATTCACTGTGCCTGAGTGATAGCTAGTTTATCCCTTTGTACAGTTGGAGAAATGGAGGCTCAACTACAGCTTGCCTGAGATCACGCAGCCAGTAAGCGACAGAAGCAAAGCTAGGATTCAGATTTTTTAATGGTTGCTTTATAGATAGCACCCAGCTACGAACTGGGACAAATCTCTGTTGTTTGGAAAGCTGGATCTTGGTTTGGGGAGTGGGGGAGAGGGCAATGGAGAAAGAGGCAAGGAGACAGGGCCTTCTCTAACTGAACCCTGGGGGAGGAGTGGGACTGATGGGAGGGCTGAGGGGGATGAAGCAGCAGGCTACAGCTTGTCCTGACAGCTTCTGCATCTTCCTTGGACGGTTCTGCCTTTTTCCCTCTTCTGTGCTGGGCAGATAATGGAGCTGATTGGTTACAGCCGTCACTTACCTCGGAGAGGCCCAGGTGTGTACGTGTGAGCACCCAAGAGGGAGACCCAGATGTGAGCCCTGAATGTGCCTTAGGATAAGACTCTCAGCAGAATCATGTATCAAGTACATGAGTGTGAGGCCCAGGAATGTCACGTGAGAGTGCCTGAGCGGCACTGAGTCCTAGCATTGTCACCTGTGTGTGCTTCAATGTGAGGGAGGCTTAGGAGTGTTACTGTTGTGTGCCTAAGGTTGAGACTCAAAATGTGTATATCCGAAGGACCCTTATATGACACGTGTGTGCACGTGAGCCTCAAGTGAAAGAAATATGTTCTCCAGAGGTGAATTACAGTAATCTTACAGGGAGAAGGGAACTAGTCTATTACCGTACTTGAGTTTGGGACGTACCTTACCAGTATGTACCTGAGCAGGGCTGTTACCTGTATCTACCTGAGAATGGTACTTAGGTATGTTACCTGTATACCTAAGGAAGACTTGTGTCACTAATAGATGCTTGAGAGGAAGCTTATGTTTCCCAAGATGGATCTCAGGGGGAGCTTGGTGGGGGATAGGTACCTGAGGTTGAGGTTCAAGTGTTACTTCCAGGAGGCTCTTGTGAGCCCAGCTCCCCCACCCCATGCCTCTGCCTCTAGGGTGAGCCTCCTGAGCTGGGGCACCTGCGGCTTTGACGGCCCCTCCTCCTTTTTCCCACAGGGCCCACCGCTCACCACTACACCGGGGCCCAGAGGCCATGGCCTGCCTCCATGAGACCCGCACACCCTCCCCTTCCTTTGGGGGTTTCGTGTCCACCCTAAGCGAGGCGTCCATGCGCAAGCTGGACCCAGACACTTCCGACTGCACCCCCGAGAAGGACCTGACGCCTACCCAGTGTGTACTCCGAGATGTAGTGCCGCTTGGGGGGCAGGGCGGGGGCGGGCCCAGCCCCTCCCCAGGTGGAGAGCCGCCCCCTGAGCCTTTTGCCAACAGTGTCCTGCAGCTGCACGAGCAGGATGCTGGGGGCCCAGGGGGAGCCACTGGGTCCCCTGAGAGTCGGGCGTCCAGAGTTCGAGCAGATGAGGTGCGGCTACAGTGCCAGAGCGGCAGCGGCTTCCTGGAAGGCCTGTTCGGCTGCCTGCGCCCTGTCTGGACCATGATTGGGAAGGCCTATTCCACGGAGCACAAGCAGCAGCAGGAAGGTAGGCTGTGTCCTCGAGGAGACCCTCTCCCCGTCTCCCTGAGCCTGAGATCCGTTCGGACAGCCCCACCGAAGTCGCCTGATGATCCTTTTCTCTCCCCAGAGCCCAGCCCCTTATTTGTCCATCAGCCACTGACTCCCCAGTTTTTCTTTTCTTTTTTTGAAAAAAATTAATTTATTTATTTTGGGCTGCGTTGGGTCTTCATTGCTGTGCGCGGGCTTTCTCTAGTTGCGGCGAGCGGGCTTCTCATTGCGGTGGCTTCTCGTTGCGGAGCACGGGCTCTAGGCACGCGGGCTTCAGTAGTTGTGGCGCACAGGCTTAGTTGCTCCGCGGCATGTGGGATCTTCCCGGACCAGGGCTCGAACTTGTGTCCCCCGCATTGGCAGGCAGATTCTTAACCACCGTGACACCAGGGAAGTCCCCCCAGTTTCTTTTTAGGCCACCCCTTCATTTCCTTCCTGTCCCCTCATCTTCTCAGCCCATTTTAGCTACTTTTCTGCCTCACCCTCCTTGAGTCGTTTCAGCCAACCCAATGCTTTTCCCTGAGCCTGACCACCCCAAGGCCCCAGGTGTGGCTCCCTGAGCCTGTGGCACTGTGCCTCCTGTCCACAGACCTTTGGGAGGTCCCCTTTGAGGAAATCCTGGACCTGCAGTGGGTGGGCTCAGGGGCCCAGGGCGCCGTCTTCCTGGGGCGCTTCCATGGGGAGGAGGTGGCTGTGAAGAAGGTACGGGACCTGAAGGAGACTGACATCAAGCACCTGCGAAAGCTGAAGCACCCTAACATCATCACCTTCAAGTAAGGTCTGGGGCAGGGGCCGGGGTACTCTTTTGAGGGCAGGGATCTACCGCACCCTTCCTGAAGCGGGTGCCAGAATGGCGTGGGTGGGAATGGGGGTGCCAGGTGTGAACCAAGTGGATGCTGGGCTGGCTGAGCCCTTCATGCCACTGTGTTTGGCTCCCAGGGGCGTGTGTACCCAGGCTCCCTGCTACTGCATCCTTATGGAGTTCTGCGCTCAGGGCCAGCTGTATGAGGTGCTGCGGGCTGGCCGCCCTGTCACCCCCTCCTTGCTGGTTGACTGGTCCATGGGCATTGCCGGCGGCATGAACTACCTGCACCTGCACAAGATTATCCACCGAGACCTCAAGTCCCCCAAGTGAGTAAGCAGGCAAGCAGGGAGAAGCTACTGTGCACGGTCTCCTGTAGGTGTCCCCACCCAGGTCAGTGTGACCATCTCCCTGCTTTCAGACCCTGTCCTAAAGTCCATGTGGCCATCTCAGAAACCCCTCCCAAGTGACAGTCCTATCTCAAGAGGGCTGTGGTAAGCCCCCCGTTTCTGGGTGTCCCAAATGACTTAAAACAGAAAGGTAGAGTTGCTGCAGCTAGATGAGGTGCGTGGAGGGGCCCGGACCCCAGCTGACTACACTCTTTACCAGCATGCTAATCACGTACGACGATGTGGTGAAGATCTCCGATTTTGGCACTTCCAAGGAGCTGAGTGACAAGAGCACCAAGATGTCCTTTGCAGGGACAGTAGCCTGGATGGCCCCTGAAGTGATCCGCAACGAGCCTGTGTCTGAGAAGGTCGACATCTGGTGAGGGCCAGGCTGAGGACTGAGAATAGCAGGCGGCCAGCATGAGAGCTGGCGGGGTGGGGGGTTCTTCCAGGGCCTGAGTACAAGTGAGAAGAGAGACAAGCCTGCAGTAACCTGCAGGGCCTCTGGAGGAAGACCCCCCCCAAGTGACGTCCCCTCTTATCCCTAGGTCCTTTGGTGTGGTGCTGTGGGAACTGCTGACTGGTGAGATCCCCTACAAAGATGTAGATTCCTCAGCCATCATCTGGGGTGTGGGAAGCAACAGTCTCCATCTGCCCGTGCCCTCCAGCTGCCCAGACGGCTTCAAAATCCTGCTTCGCCAGTGCTGGTAAGGACCACCTGGCCAAGCTGGGAAGCAAGGGAGGTGGCTGATGGTTAGCCAGCACCCAGGACCCGGGCATCCAGGCCCAGCATCCTGAACAGGGAAAGTGGGACAGAGCTCCCAAATATGGCTCTCCAAGAAAGACCCCAGGATTCAGAGTGTGTATCAAGGGGACTAGGGTAAAGAACTGAGAGAAATTGGGCTGACCAGTAGTCTGCAGGGGTGCACAAACTGTGTGTGACCTTGGGCAAGCAGTGTTCCCTCTGAACCTGTTTCCTTATCTGCAAAATGGGGACAACAATATCTGATATAGAGGGTGGCTATGAAGCGCCTGTGAAGGACCAGCACAGCCGATGAGCATGGTTGGTTGAGCCTCAAGTAGACTGTCTTAGAACGCGGGAGGCCCCGGACCCTTGTTTGGAACCTAGACCATGGAGGAAGGTGGGAGATTTCTAACCTTTGGTTAAGCATTTCCCCAAATGTGTTTCTTTTAATGGAGTTACTCAAAAAGGTTTGTTTTGGCAAACAAGTTGGAAAATAGGATTAAATAGGTTTTCTTACTGCAGGACTTTGATATGTTAACAGATGGCCTGTAACATTTCCTAGATAGTTGACCAGGGAATTTTGACACAGAATACATTCTAGAGTTGGATTCTCCAGGACATGCTTTGGGAAAGGATGCTCTAGTTCCTTTCTGGACCTCCCTGAAATTCCTCTCTCTCCCACGACTCCATTCCCTCCAGGAACAGCAAACCACGAAATCGTCCATCATTCCGACAGATCCTGCTGCATCTGGACATCGCCTCAGCCGACGTACTCTCCACACCCCAGGAGACTTACTTTAAGTCCCAGGTGTGCTGTGGGGAGGAAAACGAATACCTTAGCTCCCTCTCTTTGCAGGGATAATGGTGTCCTTTGAGGGGAGGCTGGGAAGAAGGGTGGCTGGGGATGGATAGATTAGCTCTTGAAGGACTGAGACCTGGTCTTGGTTGATCATGTGCCCCACTCCTGTCTGCTCCAACACAGTTTGCAGCAGTGCAGGCACTGCTTTCTACAGGTCTCCTCACCCCTAATTTTCTCTCCACCCCCAGGCAGAGTGGCGTGAAGAGGTAAAGCTGCATTTTGAAAAAATTAAGTCAGAAGGGACCTGTCTGCACCGCCTAGAAGAAGAGCTGGTGATGCGGAGGAGGGAGGAGCTCAGGTGTGTGTTTTGGGAAGGTGATTTCACCAATAGCAGGGCCTGCAGACCAGTTCCCAGAGACTGGGATAAATTATGGCACCAGGTGAAGCCAGCTCAGCTTGGGGACCCTTCTGCCCATTTCAGACACGCCTTGGACATCAGGGAACACTATGAGCGGAAGCTGGAGAGAGCCAACAACCTGTACATGGAACTTAATGCCCTCATGTTGCAGCTGGAGCTGAAGGAACGGGAGCTACTCAGGTAATCACACACACCCTCATACACCAAATCCCGTCTTCCTGGAGCTGTGCCTGACTTGGAGATCCTACTGAGCCTCGGTCCCCATTCCTGGTCCCATGCCCAGCTAACGTGTTTTGTCTTTAGGAGGGAGCAAGCTTTAGAGCGGAGGTGCCCAGGTCTGCTGAAGTCACACCCTTCCCGAGGCCTCCTGCACGGGAACACAATGGAGAAGCTCATCAAGAAGAGGAATGTCCCACAGAAGCTGTCACCCCACAGCAAAAGGTAGCACCAGAGTTTACAAGTGCCATCACTTGTGAATGGCAAGGGGGATGCTGGAGAGGCAGGAGTAGGGCTCAAAGATGCCAGGAAGACGGATACTGAGATGGGAGAGAGGTGCCTTGTACTGCTTGAGGTTAGGGAGTGCTTTCATGTGATAAATTTGTTAATCTCCAACTTGCACTTTCCCTCTCCCACCAGGCCAGATATCCTCAAGACTGAGTCTTTGCTACCCAAGCTAGATGCAGCCCTGAGTGGGGTGGGGCTTCCTGGGTGTGCCAAGGGCCCCCCCTCACCAGGACGGAGTCGCCGTGGCAAGACCCGTCACCGCAAGGCCAGCGCCAAGGGCAGCTGTGGGGACCTGCCCGGGCTTCGTGTTGTGCCACCCCATGAACCTGGGGGACCAGGAAGCCCAGTGGGGCTAGGAGGGGGACCCTCAGCCTGGGAAGCCTGCCCTCCAGCCCTCCGTGGGCTCCACCATGACCTCCTGCTCCGGAAGATGTCTTCATCGTCCCCCGACCTGCTGTCAGCAGCATTGGGAGCCCGGGGCCGGGGGGCTACAGGGGGAGCTGGGGACCCTGGCTCACCACCTCCAGCCCGGGGCGACACCCCGCCAAGTGAGGGCTCGGCACCCGGCTCCACCAGCCCGGATTCACCAGGGGGAGCCAAAGGGGAGCCACCTCCACCAGTAGGGCCTGGTGACGGTGTAGGGCTGCTAGGAACTGGAAGGGAAGGGACGGCGGGACGGGGAGGAAGCCGGGCTGGGTCCCAGCACTTGACCCCAGCTGCACTGCTGTACAGGGCTGCTGTCACCAGAAGTCAGGTAAAGTATGGAATGGCTCCTGAGCTCTTCCTCTTTCCTTCTTCCCCATGGGGTGCGGTGCAAGTCCTTAATTTACCTCCCATGTTAGGTTCTTGATCTTAAGCCATTCCCGACTTAACCCTTTATAACCATGTTTCCTTATCCTGGGTCCTTGATGACCTCTTCCCCCTTTGACCACAGTCCGCTCATCTCTCCTGCAGAAACGTGGCATCTCATCAGAGGAAGAGGAAGGAGAGGTGGACAGTGAAGTAGAGCTGACCTCAAGCCAGAGGTGAGTGATGGAATCAGGAGGTAATGGCATTCTTTGCTTTCTGAACTGCAAGGTGTAGTCAAGCTATAATCCTGGTCTGCCCAACATACAGGTGGTCTCAGGGCCTGAACATGCGCCAGTCGCTATCTACCTTCAGCTCAGAGAATCCATCAGATGGGGAGGAAGGCACAGCTAGTGAGCCTTCCCCCAGTGGCACACCTGAAGTTGGCAGTACGAACACTGATGAGCGGCCAGATGAGCGGTCTGATGACATGTGCTCCCAGGGCTCAGAAATCCCACTGGACCCACCTTCGTCAGAGGTGGTTACTGGCCGGGAACCCAGCTCTTTGCCCATCCCACACCACAACCTACTCAGAGGGGAGCAGGTGAGTCGCAACCAACCAGGTATTGGACAGGGAGCAGATGTCCAGTCATTTGAGAGCTGCTGGGGAGACAGATGCAGAGGCCAGAAAGATAGGTACTTAGCCCCTGTGTCACTCTGTATCTGAAGCTGTTTCCTCCCGTACTAAAGAGCAAATATCCACATGGTAGAATTTGGGAGGTCTAGAGTACCTAGCAAGGTTGCGTGCACGGTACCTATAAATTGCAGCCAGGGAGGAATCCTGAAACTAGGAGTCTGGTGCCTTGGAGAATGGCCTGAGCAACTGAAATCTGGAGACAGTAAAACCACTAAACCTGCAACTACAAAGACCACAGTGAAGGATCCTGAAGCAATCTATTTGCCAAGAGATGCTGAGCCACACATCATTGCCTTTCTGCTCTTCTTCACAGGGCCCTCCCAACTCTGAGGACTCAGACTGTGACAGCACTGAACTGGAAAATGCCAACAGTGGTGAAGCCTTGCGGCCCCCAGCCTCCCTCCCTCCATGAAAGCCACTCTTACCCTTGTACATAGAGAAATATTTATATAAGTAATATATATGCGCCACATAATCAACAAAAGACAGGGCTATCCCAGCCTAAGTCTGGCTCAAGGGAGACTGACCCCTGACCAAGTCACCTGATAAACTCTAGGGACACTGGCAGCTGTGGAAATGAAAGACAAGTACTGCCCTAGAGATATGGGTAAGGGCAAACTGGCCCCTTCCTGCTTCACTCCAATACGTTCAGCAAGTGGTGAGGCAACAAAAAGCCAAACTTGCCTAGTTTCCTCTCTATTCTTTCTGCCCAAACCCTGAGGAGCAGGAAAGGGAGCCATTTAGACTGCACTTTTTTGTTTTCCGTTTACTCTGTTTACACATTTTGCACTTGGGAGGAGGGAGGCTAAGGCTGGGTCCTCCCCTCTGAGGTTTCTCAGGTGGCAATGTAATTTCTTTGTCCCTCCATCTCTCTGCCCAAGCGCTGGCTTAGGGACTAGGGGGAGGCCAGGAGATTGTGAAAGCATGTGATGGCTCAGGCTGAAGAACTGGGGTGTTGTTTTAAGTCCCTGCTTTTATCTTGGTGCCTGACTGGGGTGGGGACTGTCATATTGTAACCCCTGTGAAAAAACCTTGAAATATAACCACTCCATGCAGGCAAGTGTTGAGGGTTTTCTTGGTGACTGAATGGGGTAGCCTGCATGGTTAAGCAGGAGCCTTGGGCTCCAGACGTTATCTGAGGACTCTGAGTGACTTCCTCCTGTTATGCTTTTCTCACTAACAAACTGAACATCACTTACAGCCCCAACCTTGTAAAATCTACATAAATGGGAACAGGTCTGTCTTTATAAAGGATTCTAGTAGGAACCATAAAACACCCATTCTTTTTAAAAACAGGAGACTGCAGTTTTAGTCTGGACAAGAGTACAGGCATTCCCAGCAACCTGAATCCCAGTGAGACACACATTCAGCTGCTTCCATGTGTATGCATGTGCATCCTTCCCCACCCACCCAGTGGAAGTGCTTGCTTACACTTTGCAGACATATCTTAGGAAAATATAACCCCCCCCCATCTATTGGACCAAGGGCACAACCAGCTTGCTGTAGCTAATTAAGGTCACTCTGCAATGCAGGCTCAAGGGCTACAGAAAAAGATGGGAGTGGTAAAACAGAAGAAAACATCTTCACTGGAATAAAGGCTTACATTCAAAACCCAAGCAGGGTCCTTGTCCTTTGACGGATAAAAGGTGCAAAAATAACAGCAAGACACCAGGAACAAAACCCACATGAAATCACTGTGGCATCCAGTTTCTATTCACAAAGAAAAAGCTCCAGTCCATCTTTTAATTTTTTTGAAAAATTCCTGACATTACAGAACTAAACTGAAATGTATTAATATTCCACTCTTACATTTCCATGACAAACAAAAAAATTTCATGAGCCAAAAAAAAACCAAAAAAACAAAACAAAAAAAACAGGGAGAAGCTTATAAAACTAAATATGGATCTCAGCATTAACAGCTGAACAGAGAAAGGAATTAAAACGCTTTAATTAAAAAATCACGAGTGGATGATAAAGTGTGTAGAAACTGAAAATTTACAAACTATTTAAAACCTGGAATCGCTGACTGTTCAGAAACTACACAGATGGATCATGGGTGGTGGTGAACAGCAGAAAGGGATTATGGATGAATCTGCATTGTTCTAGCTGCTCCCCATGCCACCCGTCTCCGAGGAAAGCCTGTAACACACACACAAAAAAAACTCGAAGTTAGTTTTCTGAGTGCCCAGCAGTACCTCACCTCCAAAACTTTTAGCCTGGCTGATGAGATGTGAAGGAGTACATAATCTGCTTCAGTATCAAGGGAGACATTTTAAAGACTTCTTGGATTAATCAGTACCATGGTCCTATAACCCCTGCAATCCAAGCTTCCTGAGGCAAATTACCTCACAACCAAGGGAAGTTGAGGACCTTGGTTATTAATTGTGGGTATCCCTCAAACTATGCTCTATAGAATCTTTGTGGGAGATGTTAAGCACTCTCTGAAAATACACCACACACACACTAAAGCCTTAGAGGGTCACAATATACAGAAACTGTTTCTTTACTGCCCAGTTTATTTTAGCACACACACACACAAAAGCCTTAGAGGGTCACAATATACAGAAACTGTTTCTTTACTGCCCAGCTTATTTTAGCGCACGCGCACACACACACACACGCACGCACACCTTAGAGGGTCACAATGTACAGAAACTGTTTCTTTACTGCCCAGCTTATTTTAGCGCGCGCGCACACACACACACACACACGCATGCACACCTTAGAGGGTCACAATGTACAGAAACTGTTTTACTGCCCAGCTTATTTTAGCTTCTCCCAAGCTACTGATAGAACAGCCCCAGATTTCTCCATCAATGTGAAGACTATTACTATTAAGAGATGCTTGCGTTTTAAACACTAAGGCATGTTAAAGAGGGAGCAGCAAGTGTTAAGTATGGGTCAAGAATTATACCCAACCTATAGTTTTTAGACCTAGTTTTCAAGACTTTAAGTGGAAGTCAAAACAATTTGTTTTCAGCAACTCCCTAGCTCCCTCTAGAAGCTCCCCAATTTGTGGTCCTGTTAAGCCAAATTCTCCATCCAAATATACCTGGCTACAATGCCTGTTTCAAATAGACTATTTGAGGTCCTGGAATCCAATTTTGGGCTTTGAAGGAAAGGTCTTTAGATGTTCGGCGATCAGCCTGCTTCACTGATACTAGGTAGCCAGCAGGACTTAGCTCCCATTTTGAACAGAACTAAATGTGTAAGACCCAGTCTCGGTTTATAATTTTTTTTTTTTTTGGCCACACCTCGTGGCATGCAGAACTTCCCCGACCAGGGATCGAACCCACACCCCTGCAGTGGAAGCGTGAAGTCTTAACCACTGGACCAGCAGGGAAACCCCTGAGTTTATAACTTTATTTCACACAGATTTTAAATTTACTGGCATTCGTGTCAAGAGAGCATGTGCATCTCTTCCAGAATAACACAAATCCAAAAACTGGCCAGGAAGGCAGGGGCAGAGGGGGTGGGGGAAGGGCAGGAAATAGGTCCTTCAACTACAAACTGCATTTAGTTTCAAGTCAGAAATGCTATTGTGACCTCAGCATAAAGGAAAATAGTTCTTAAAGGGGGTACATTCTTGCCAACCTCAAAATGGGATGATTTAGAGCAACGTAAACAACAGGCCCTGAATCGAAGAGTTTAGTGGGAACTGAAGGTTGAGGAAAGGAGCTGCTGCAAACAGTTTAGATCTAGGACCTAAAAAAAACTAAGTTCACGTAAGAAGGTGGTGGCACTCTGGCACCAAAAAGAACTCAAAAAGAATAGTCCAGAATTTATACACAGCCTGGGCAGGAATTGGGGGTGGCAGGGAGAGGGGGCAAGGAGAAGGGAAAACCCAACCAGAAATACTGTGTTAAGGACTCCAGAATAGAAGGACCACATGGGGGAGCTGTAAGCTACTAAAAAATCGAGCACCAAGAAGTACCTTTGGATGTGGTGATTTTGGTCAGCCCTTAAAACATCTGACTTCCTTCCAAGCAATCCTTTAGGGAGTACTCATTAGGTAAAGAGGCCTTCTAAAATCAAGAACTAGATAAAATAAAAACCAGGTTTCTGGGGGAGATGGTATCAGCAAGATATAAAAAGAGCTTACTAAGGAAAGCTGGACCACATGATAAAGGAGCATCTAGCAACCAACAAGAAAAACCCTATCTGGACAATGAAATTTGCCCCCCTAGTCCTTCATGCAGACTTGGGACATGTAACACTAATTCACAGCTCCAACATGAGATTGAGGGACCACGATACCAGAAGTTAATATATTGCAATATAATTAGGTTTTTTGTTGTTGTTTGTTTTTTAAACAATGTAAGCCAAAGGGGATATGGGAAAAGGTCACCAGGAAAGAAATCTCCACACTGGTTTTCTAAGTCCTGGGAAGAGCATCATATTTTCATTACCCTGGCAATATGCATTCAGGCTGAATGGAAACTATCAGAGCCCTTCCACCATTTTACCTACAGCATTTCTACTCTTTTATGGAGAGACATCTTGGGATACGAAAAAGAATGAGGCTTCAGGGAGATCAAGCACAATCTTAGAAGACTGAGTAAATGTAAAGCACAAATTGCTCGTCCTGACTACTCACTCATGTGATCTACAAATTTAAATTCTCCCAGAGCCTCTATTTCTTTAATCTGATAAAGTGAATCAATGAGTTACAGTTGATCTTAAAGGTCCCTTCCAAATCTAGGTCTTTAATCCTCTAATTATGATGGGTTGGTGGGGAGACAAAGGTAGGTGGGGAATAGAAGGGTAAAGGGACCTGGTCCAGTAATCAGGGTTGACTTAGGATTAACTGGACAGAATCCTGCCAAATTTGAGGCAATGTCACCCACTGGTTGTTCAAGATTTATCCAATGTCACAGGGAGAGGGGTAATACTAGTTCAGAGGAATGCAGACAGAAGCCGGCAAACTTTATTAGACTTTTCCCAACTTGCCTCCCCATTCTGGGTAAAGAAATAACTTCTTTCCTTCACAGCACAGTCAACTAAGGTTCTTACTGTGGCAACTTTATTACAGCTAGAAACACAAATCTGGCCAAGAAGGCTGGCTGATAACCATGAAAATTTAAAAAAAAAAAAAAGGTTAATGGAGAAGCTTTTATTCATTAACACAGAGCCTAAAACATTGTTATATTGCAAGGCAGAATAAAGCTACAAAAAAGTAACAGAATAAGAAAGAAGAGCAAGAACTGCGGCTCTAGATAAAGAATTCAACAAGTCAGACTCTGAAACAGGCACTCAAGCAGAAACGGCCTAAACCTAAACAGTTTACCATTGCCCCTGCCCCCACCCTGTTATCCCCCAAAACAGTAAAAAGGAAACGGTCACAAGCTCACAATAGTTTGGTTCTCACCAATGTTAACAAAGGGAAAACAAAAACAAAAACAAAAACAAGATACTTGAGGGGGTGCCCCAAGATATATGCAATCAGTAGGGAGAGAATCTCTGTTTCTCGCTTTTCAGTTTGTTAGTTACACATGGCACGGCAGAGGTGGTGGTGGTGGTAGCTGAAGCCCCGGCACCCTTAGCAGCAGACACAACATTTAGAGCCAGGAGAGGGATGGGTTTCATGCCAAGCAGACTGGAGACACAAGGGGCGGTCGGAAGAGGGTTGGGGAGGCTGGAGGGTGCGTCGGAGGTCCCCGCTGTGGCGAGCGAGGGGGTGGTGGTGGAGGAGGAAGAAGAAGAAGAAGGGGTGGAGGGTTGAGAGAGGTTGATGCTGAGGTGATCAGGGATCGTGACGGAGGCTGCCTGGGAGGAGGGTTTAGCGTTTTCTAAACTGTAACAGAGGAAAAAAAGGAACAAAAAAAAAAAGGGTGGGTGGAAGGGAAGACCACAAAAGGGAAAAAAGTACAGGACAAAATCCGCTTCAGTTATCAGTAAGTGCCTCTGGTTGCCAATTAGGAAGACTTAATTATCAACTTGTGACAAGCTGTCTTTTATTCTGTGTCCCACCCTCTAAAAATGTATACTTTGCCAAATTCCATTCCACAATGCTATTTAAAACTGCTATGGTGAAGAAAAAGCTGACAGACTGAGAAAAATCACACACTTCCGTATTACCTGACACACTGATCCAACCCAGAAGGCAGAAAAGAATGATTTCAAGCAGAAAATGAAAGAGTACCCCATCCACCTCCAAACAGGAACAAATGTTTCACCCACCAATCACTTGAGCAGCTTTGGGATACTAATGCACTGAACTGTTTTTTCTGTAACTGATATTAAAATTTGCTTCTACCGCCACAGCAAACTAACCAAATATATCAGGATGGAAAGGGACAAGGGCCTAAAGTAGGTCACTCATTTCAAACTTCAAAGATTGTAGCATTTTCAATGAAAAATGCTGAGAACAGAAGCATAGATAAAATAAAGCCTCATTTCTGGTGATGGGGTGGGAGAGAAAAAAAGGCTCTTTGTTTTTAACTGACCGTACTTCTCATATAGACCTTAGAAAACTGGAAGAGAGAAACTTCAAGCACTGCTGAAAAGTTCAGTTTAATAAAGTAAAACTACCACTGCTAGTCCTAAAATAAGCTCTAAACCACAGTGGTGACCTGTAGCTCCCAAATGACTGCATGTGTCTATGGCAGAACTGCAGGCATTTGCTGAAGTCTTTTGGACATCCTACGGCTCAAGATTAACTCTTCAAAGGCAGGGAGGCTCCTCTCAAGACTCCACTTTGTTTACCTAAATCCAACGACAGTTGCAATCCATAAAAAAGGTGCCAAAATCAGTAGAAATGCTCAGGGTCCATTACTGAAAACAGAGAACCCTTTCTTGCCTAGTATTCATAATAAAACCAGTTTGCTTTCTGCGTTCAAACTGGGCCAAT
>NW_021146270.1:0-541 GCF_002837175.3 Physeter macrocephalus
GTCTCTGCAAATAGCACTATTTCGTTCCTTTTTATGGCTGAGTAATATTCCATTGTATATATGTACCACATCTTCTTTATCCATTCATCTGTCAATGGACATTTAGGTTGCTTCCATGTCCTGGCTATTGTAAATAGTGCTTCAGTGAACACTGGGGTGCATGCATCCTTTCGAATTATGGTTTTCTCAGGGTATATGCCCAGGAGTGGGATTGCTGGGTCATATGGTAGCTCTATTTTTAGTCTTTTAAGGAACCTCCATACTGTTCTCCACAGTGGTTACACCAATTTACATTCCCACCAACCGTATAGGAGGGTTCCCTTTTCTCCACACCCTCTCCAGCGTTTATTGTTTGTAGAATTTTTTTTTTTAGATGTTGGGGGTAGGAGTTTATTAATTTATTAATTTATTTATGGCTGTGTTGGGTCTTCGTTTCTGTGCGAGGGCTTTCTCTAGTTGCGGCAAGCGGGGGCCACTCTTCATCGCGGTGCGCGGGCTTCTCACTATCGCGGCCTCTCTTGTTGCAGAGCACAGGCTCCAG
>NW_021146270.1:685-1165 GCF_002837175.3 Physeter macrocephalus
GATGGCCATCCTGACCGGTGTGAGGTGATACCTCATTGCAGTTTTTTTTTTTTTGAAAACAACATCACCACGACAAACTTTTAACTCTTTTTTGTCTTTTCTTTTTTTTCTTTTTTTTTTTTTTCGGTACGCGGGCCTCTCACTGCTGCGGCCCCTCCCGTTGCGGAGCACAGGCTCCGGACGCGCAGGCTCAGCGGCCATGGCTCACGGGCCCAGCCGCTCTGCGGCACGTGGGATCTTTCCGGACCGGGGCACGAACCCGCGTCCTCTGCATCGGCAGGCGGATTCTTAACCACTGAGTCACCAGGGAAGCCCTCTTTTTTTTCTTTTAATAAATTTATTTATTTATTGGCTGAGTTGGGTCTTCGTTGCTGTGTGGGGGCTTTCTCTAGTTGCGGCGAGCGGGGGCTACTCTTTGTTGCGGTGCGTGGGCTTCTCATTGCAGTGGCTTCTCTTGTTGCGTGGCGCGGGCTCCGGGCG
>NW_021146270.1:1519-25000 GCF_002837175.3 Physeter macrocephalus
CACCAGCGAAGCCCTCATTGTAGTTTTGATTTGCATTTCTCTAATAATTAATGATGTTGAGCGTCTTTTCCTGTGTCTGTTGGCCACCTGTATGTCTTCTTTGGAGAAATGTCGATTTAGGTCTTCCACCCATTTTTTGATTGTGTACAAGGCACATGAACACTTGACGCTGGTGACGGTGTGGTGAAATCGACACTGTTAACACATTGCTGGTGAGAGGGTAACTGGTATGAACCTTCAGACAAGCAACTTGAAAAATACTCTTTACAATGTGCTGGTCTTTCACTTGGATTTTTAGAAACATATCCTCAAGAAATGATAAATAAAAGTAGACAGAAAACTTTGTGCAAGACAGATAATTAACTGAACTATGAATCTGTGTTTTCTCCCTTGTATTTTTCCTCTCTGTGTCCCAGATCTGTAGCCAGACCCATTTCTACTCCTTAGTCCCAGGGGCACTTTTAGAACCTGACCAAAAGCTGCTTGAAGGCAACATCTTTTTCTGCCTTTCGTGAAAAAGGAAAATCAAGAAAGAAAACATGCAAGCAGTCTCAATAAAGGGTGGGAGGAGAGCTGTGAGAAGGCAGGAAGAAGAGGCCCTAAGTTCCAGAGGTGGGACCTGGGTCCCCTCCACAACAGCACCCCAGGACGTGGCATGATCTCCCAAAGCTCCCTGTCCAGGGAAACTGGAGTCATAGCCACTCCCCAGGGTCCCAAGCCCCCAACCTGGCACATAGCAGCAGCCACTGGATACCAAGGAACATGCCCTCTGCCGGGGGGCGGTGACAGGGGGCCGGGTATCTCTGGGGCAGCCTCCGTGGGGCCTGGTAGACTGTCCAAACCCCAGGGCCTTTGCACGGCCCCAGGAGACAGGGAGCTCTGAAAATGTCTGAGGTTGATTTTCCAGGCCAGGCGTCCAGTGGAATTTAAAAGAAACTTTGAATGTGACATTCTCACATATCTACATTCTCGAGAAAACAGGTTTTTAATGGCAATGGAGTACAGAGTGATAATCTTGTTTTGATTTCTTTTTTAGCTAGTAGTTAAATATTTTCCATAGGAAGATACCAAAGCCCCTGCCCTGTGTGTCCTGAACTCTGGGCACATATGTCTACCCTTGTACAGACCCTGCTGGGAGGGTCATTATCTATATTTAGTGCTCAATGTTCTTCGAGGTTCTTGGGCCCCGGAGACTCATCAGAGCGCTGTCTGGTTTAACTCCCTCTCCCCAGGACCTTGCACAAGTCCTGGCAAACACTCAGGGGGTCAGCGAGGGAAGGATCGAGTACACGAATGAACGAACGAATGAATGGATGAACTCACAGGTGTCTGGTGTCTGAGCTAAAGGGCCCGGTGAGGCCTGCCCCTGTCGTTCTCACACAGCTGCTCCTGGAAGCCCTAAGGGCCGTGCCCTCGGCCAATGGAACAAACTGCAAACACACATTTGGGAGTGTAAACAGCCCTCCTCCGGGCCAGGGCCGGCTGGCAGCCTCGCGGGTAGCTTGCACAACCCTGTGGGCTGCTGTGATTCTCATTTCTGGGGCATGGAGTCATCTCTGCCGTGGGCCTCTCCCTCCTCGCCCTGGATTGTCTCTTGGCAACATAAAAGGAACTGCGTGCCTGGGGTGGAGTTCAGACCCCCAGCCCCTCCCGGAAGCCCGTTCTGATCTCCTAGATCTGCCCAAGGACCCGGAGAGGCTGGAGCTCAAAGGGAACTCTGAGATGACCCAGCCCCACCCCCTCCCCCTTTCCAGATAAAGAACCCCAGAGCTTAAGAGGTGGGGACGCTGAGCCCACTGCCAGGGTGACCAGGCTTGGCAGGAGCTGAGTGTCCTGGGATGGCAGCTGCTTTGGGAACCAGCCAAACAGGGCTGTAAATTCCCTCCTGCCGAGCCACCGTCCAGCCGTGTGAACTTGGATCAGGGCCGTGTCCTTCCTGAGCCCCAGTCCTTTGGTCTGCATTGCGCTGCATGCAAGGTTGATGCGGAGACTTAAAAAGATGCTGTCCGTAAAGCGTCGGCACAGCGCCTGCTCCAGACGAGGCCTCCCTCCCGTCTCCTGCTTCTCCGTGCTTTCTCTCCCAGCGCGAGATGCCGGGGCTTCGTTCTGAGCCCTCCACGGCAGGGAACGTCCCCTCCGTGCTGGACCATGCGTGCTGTGATCGCCTCCGAGATTCCCAAGTATCTGCCTACTTTCTCTCACGCTTTTTCTGTCCTCACACACCTCTTGGTCTTGCCAAATTTGTTCAGATTTTCCTTCCTCCTTCCCTTCCCGCAAACTTCCCCAGGCCCCTGCTGCATGCCAGGCACCTGCTGGGCAGAGACGCTCGTGGCCAGCGCCCGCCCTTACAGACCTCATCCACTGCTTGGGAGGCCACCGGGCCATGACCGGAGAGGAAAGCCCAGAGGCAGAGGCAGTGCTGTGTGTCCACGAAATCCTGGGTCCGAGCTCTGGTTTCTGGAACTCCCCGGCGGCCAGAAGAACAGCCCCTTAAAGACAGCCACGTCCCAATCCCCCGAATCTGTGAACGTTGCCTTATAGGACAAAAGGCTGTGACTGAGTTAAGTATTCTGAGCTGGGGAGATCATCTTGTATTTTCCATGTGGACACAAGGGTCCTTATAAGAGGGAGGAAGGAGGTCAGAGAGGAGAGGATATTTGCTGGCTTTGAAGATCGAATGAAGGGACCACGAGCATGTAGGTGCCCCCAGAGCCTTCGCAGGACCCAGCCCTGCTGGCACCTTGACTTCAGCCCCTAAGACTCATTTTAGACTTCTAAGCTCCAGAACTGTAAGAGAATAAATGTGTGTTATTTTAAGCCACGAAGTTTGTGTTAACTTGTTACCACAGCGAGAGGAAACGAATACATACACAGGAGACCCTGTCCTCCCTGGAGTTAGGTGGCCATGTGACTCTAATCCTGGCCAATGCAACGTGAGTGCAGGTGACGCCTTTCTTTACCCAGGCTTGACCCTCTGGCTTCCCTCTTCCGCTGTCACCAGCTGTTGAGGATATTACAGCCGGTCACAGTATAAAACGGTGACGCTGCTGGCAGCCTGGGTCCCAGAGCAGACGCCCAGCTGACTGTCCAAACCTGTCAGGACGAGGGGTTATTCATTACAGCAACAAACTCAGGCTTTCCTTCCCCTGGGAGCTCGGACGAGACTCCTGCTTCACAGGGGAGGTGACATTGACGCCTCAGGAAGACTCCGGGCAAAGGCAACAGTGCCAACAGGGGCCTGGGGGATGGGTTGGCGGCCGGGGTGGTGATAGGCGTGGAGGCTGGCTGCAAAGCTCGGGGCCACCGGGCACAGGAGACTCTCAGGCGAGGAGGATGGTGTGTGAGCACGGATCTGGGTGAACGCAGAGCCTTTGAGAGTCACCAGTGCTGGAACAGCTCTGGACACGGTGGCAGCTCGGAACGTGAGGCTTACCGCCCAGTGGCAGCCTTCAGAGCTGGGTGATGATTCGTCACGCCATACCCTCTCCGGAGGTGAATAGCTGCTGTGTGAGCCTGGCTCCTTCTCCAGGGCCGGCGTGGGACAGAGGATGCCCCATCCCGTCTGTCCCTCCACCGGTCAGGTTTGCATGATGTAGTTACTGCCCTCGTTACTCACTATTTTGTTACCTGCAATACATGTAATTCCTATAATAACGAGCACTCTAGGGCACAGATTTCATCACTCGTGCTCAATGACTTTATCGCAGGTTACAAAGGAGCTGCCCCGGACAGATGACGCGGCCCCTTGGGCCAGGCCCGCATGCCCGAGCCGCTCTCCCTTGTGTGGAAGTCGTGCGGGGCAGTGTGTGGTCACAGGCAAACGTGTTTTCTTGCACGCTTACAGCAGCTGTGAAGGTAATCTTTTGCTTTCTTGGCCCATCTGTGGGATGCTGGAGGGCTGCTGTGCCCCCAACTGGTGTGATGCCCTAGACCCGAGACGGGTGCCTGCTTTACAGAGAGTCCACTACAGGCCAGGGCATGGCTGAGGCCTTTCAAGGCTCTTCTCTCTTTTTTCTAAATTCTTTTTCATATTCTTTCCCATCGTGGTTTATCACAGGATACTGAATGTAGTTCCCTGTGCTCTACAAGAGGACCTTGTTGTTTTCCATCCTGTATATACTAGTTTGCATCTGCTGACCCCAACCTCCCGCTCCATCCCTCCCCCACCAAACGCCCCCTTGGCAACCACCAGTCTGCTCTCTACGTCTGCGAGTCTGTTTCTGTTTCGTAGGCAAGTTCATTTGTGTCATATTTTAGATTCCACATATATGTGATATCATACGGTATTTGTCTTTCTCTGTCTGCCTTACTTCACTTAGTATGAGAATCTCTAGGTCCATCCGTGTTGCTGCAAACGGCATTATTTCATTCTTTTTTATGGCTGACTGGTATTCCATTGTATATATGTGCCACATCTTCTTTATCCATTCCTCTGTCGATGGACACTTAGGTTGCTTGCATGTCTTGGCTATTGTGAATAGTGCTGCTATGACGTTGGGGTGCAGTGTATTTTGGAGCTATAGTTTTGTACACCCAGGAGTGGGATTGCTGGATCATATGGCAGCTCTATTTTTATAGTTTTTTGAGGAACCTCTGTGCTGTTTTCCATAGCGGCTGCTCCAGGCTCTTGCCTCAAAGCAGCCCCCGATCCCCCGGGGGTGAGGGCTGCCAGCCTCATTTTCCTATGGGGAGATGGCGGCTTCCAGGCACCAGAGGAGCTGACCGTCCCACCGTCCACCCAGCCAGGCCTGACTCCAAAGCCCGGACTTTCTTTGCTTTCATGCCGCCTTGCACCTTCCTTAGGCGCCTGCCCCTCAGTTTTCCCGTCCCTCCTCTCCCCACGCAGCCTTACGGGGCCCTTCAGGGACAAGTGAGACGATCTTAAAGTGCTGGCCACGCTGGCAGGCTGCAGGAAGATTACTCATTCTTCTTCTTTGTTTTTTCCATAACTTTTGCATCTTCCGCGAATGGCTGTGAGAGTCTCCCCTCCCCCCTCCTCCCCTGCCCCCAGCCCGCTCAGCGCAGGGCTGGTGAGAACAGATGTCAGAGCCTGGGCGGGGAGAGTGGTCCAGGGGCTTGGTGGAACTTCTCTCCCGCCCACCCGGCATACACACGGCCTTTGCAAGACACGATTCCCTATCTGGCAGAGGGCAGTGTTTGCCCTGGGCTAGGACCTTGCAGCCCTGCGCCAGGCCCTGTTTGTTCTGGCATGAGCCATGGTGATATGCCCAAGCCCTGCAAGTGTGTTGAACTTCCTGGGTTTCTTATCGTGCAGCCAGCCCCGCCGGGGAGCAGGTGAGACGCTGCTATGTGCCCAGCAGAAGATGTTAAGAAGTTCCACAAACGCCACTCCAGCACCGCCCCCCCAGCTCCGAAGGGGCTGCCGAGGGCGGGCAGGGGCGAGGCCGCAGCAGCAGCTCAGACACACAGGTAAAGCCTGCCCTCTCCTGCACCGGGCCCGAGCACCCGCTTTCCCGTTGCCGCCTTCCTGCTCCCGAATCCTCTGCGCTGGTCGGGCTGGTCTCCTCGCTTTTTCCAGAGCACATCCTGCCCTGTCTGGCCTGCACACCGCTGCCCGGGCCTGCACACCATCTGGAATGTCCTTCCCAACCGGCTCCCCCGTGGTTGAAATCCTACTTGTTGGGTAGAAGGAACGAATGGCTGGATGGTTTGAGGGCGGCCCTGGGTAAGGGCGGTCCGTGCCCCGCTCTCCTTGTCTGTCCAGCTCCCTCCCCTAGGCGCCCTGAGCCTCAGGGGCTCATCAGGATGTCAGGGTGAACCCCCAGAGAGCCCCACAGAGACGCAAGAGAACTTGTCTCTGCCCCATCAGGCTGGCATGGTTGAGGGGGCTTCCAGGCTCAGGTGGCAACGGGGGTCAAGGTCAACTCGCAGCCTTCTGGCTCCTGAACCTCGGAGGCAGCTCCAGCTTCCTGGACCTGGCATCATGAACGTAAGGGCAGCGCCTTCCTGAGGGGGACCTCCGCTCACCTGGCCCTCCTGTGGAGGGGCCGGGGCAGGAGTGGCAGCTGCCCGTGGGGAGTGAGCCAGGGCCGCCCTAGGGTCCCCTCGTCACAGCCCCTCGTCTGCCACGCTCCCTAAACTCCCGTCAGGACTTCTGCCCCGGGGGCAGTGCCACCTCTGTCTGCCTCTGGGGGCGGCTGGCCAGGCTGTCGATGGGCACAGCGGCCCCGGTACCCGAGGAAGGGGTCCCCTGCACCAGGGACATGCTGCCGGGGGAGGGGTGGGGTGCCGGGGGCGGTGTCCCCGCGCTGGGCACGTGGCTGAGGAAGGGATCTCCGCCTTCAGGCGGAGCCGGCTGGCCCACGTGGGGCAGAGGTCTCCAGAGCCGAAGCGCTGGCCCACACGAGTCAGAGGCACGGCCAGAGGCCCCGGGGGTGCTTCAGGGGCTTGGTCATCCGGGCAAGCGGCAGACAGGCACACATCGAGAGGGCTGCGCCATGCCCCGCACTTCACGTGGGAAAACAGCGTTGCCAGGGTGCGTGACTCGCTTCCTCCATGGGACACACCCCCTCGGGGGGAGGGGCGCCAGCTCCTGCTAGCCCTGCGGGCCGTGGGTCTCCACGGGGCTGTGCACCGGGCTGCCCTGAGGCGCTCACATCGCCTCTCTGGACCCCACGGGGCACCTGGGGGCTCCGTGACCTCAGGCTGAGTACGGGACGCCTCCACCAAAGATAGATGTGAAGCAAGAATAAAGTTATTTGGGTTCACTTTCAAAGTAAACTAGGATCCTTAGAGAGAATTGAGATAAAATAGTGAAAGAAAGGGAAGAGAAATAATTGACCCAGAGGCAACCTCTTCTGCCCAGCCCTCCACACGCGTGCATTTGACGTTTCTCTGCGGCCGCTGTCATCGCCACCTTGACCATGTTCCAAGCGCCCCCAAGCTTCCCCGCATCTTTCCTTTACAGGCTCCAGCCCTTGGAGGCAGGCAGTGTAGCTTCCTTTTATAGATGGACAAGCGGAAGCTTCAAGAGTTTGACAAACCCAGGCCCACACGTAGTAAGAAAAAGGCAGAGAAGGGGTTAAACTCGAAATCAATCTGAGCACCGAGTCCAAGTTCTTCATTTGCTCCGTAGTCACCGCTGGGTTCCAGCTCTGGGACCTAACTTCTCACCAGAAGTGCTTCCCCCTCAGATGAGAAATTCAGTGCAAACACCAGGTTTGATACCTGCACGTTATTCCAGCCAGGGCCGTTCCACAACGGTCACCGTCTCCTGGGGCTGGATCCCTGTTATTTCTCATTTCTCACCATTATTCTGCGAAGAATTGCTTCGGGCCATTTTCCCTGGGGCAGTGCTCACAGTGGGGCTGTGAGGCCAGAGGGTGGGGACACTTTGATAAGCTCCTGGAAGCACGGCCCCATGTGGGCCTTGGATTTCATCTGCTCAGGCTGAGCAGCCCGGCCCTGCCGGGAGGGATGACAAGGCTGCCGCTTCAGAGGCCCCTAGCCCAGCATGGAGCCCCCAGGCCCGGACTCACCAGGAGGCTGAACACACTGCTGAGCTTTCCCTGGGGGCCGGGTGTCGGGCCCTCTCTCACACCTCGGGCCTGTTTAAAGGTGAGAAAACTGAGTTTCAGAGAGGCAAAGTCACTGACCCAAGGTCACACAGCTGGGACCAGAACCCACAGAACACAGCATCTCTCGTAGGGCTTGCAAAGCGCCTAGCTCTAATTCTTCAGAAGTTCTAGTTAACTTTCCCGCAGGCTCACGTCCCCGAGCTCCTCTTATTTCCTGCAGCACCTTGGGGAGACTGTCACAGAGGCTGGGTTTTGGCTTGGTCCCCGCCTCCTGCCCGCCTCCCTCTGAACTATAGTTTAGACTCTGCCTGCTTGTCCCCATCACCTCTGCCCGGGATGCTGCCGTAGCCTCGGATGACTCACCTGAGCCCACGCTTGCCCTTTATCCATTCAGCAGGCAGGGTGGGGTCTTTTAAAGACCCCAGTCCCACCCTGCGGCTCCCCTGCTCCAGCCTCCGAGGGAGTCCCGGCTGGGTGTGAGCTAACTCACCTGCACGCATGCAGAGATGGGCGGATTCCACACCTGCTCCAGGCCGAGCACAGTGCGGGCGCTGCGGGGATAATTCACCAAAGACAGGACTTAGACGGAAAACCAGATTCCTTAGCCTGACCTTCCAGGACCTGCCTCCCCTGCCCCCGGCCTCCCTCCCCGACCTCCGCCCACCCCTTCCATGGCCTCCAGTTCTCAGCCTCCCTCTGCACAGACAGGCTGAGCTTCCCAGAACAATCTCGCTCGTACACTCCATGCTCTGGCTGCCTCAGTTCACATGCTGTCTATTATCTTTTTAGACACGCCCCCCGCCAAAAAAAACCACCACACACACACTCACCACAGCTTCCCCAGGAAAATTCTCAACTCAGGAGTTTTAGAGGTTATGAGAAACAAAGGTTTGGGGGGAATACACCTAGATCTCCACCCTGATCATTTTTTTCATGATGCATGTTCTCACATTCATTAAAAGAAAGAAATCCGGCAAAGGCCTCACACTGAATGAGTTGACGTAGGGGCTAGCGGACACATCCTGAGTCAGCAGTAGCCGTTCATTTCCGTGGATCTCCCCTCTGGCTGGAAACCCTTCCACACCCACACTTTCAACAGGATTCTTGTCAATTACCTGGTGAGCCGGGCAGCCTTTTCCTCTTGTGTTTGGTCTTCCACGAATTGGCCTCACTAACCCTGCTTCCAGGCCCTCTGTGGTCCCAGAGACACGGCTCAGGAAAATCTCCTTGCAGAAATGTGACTTGAAGGCCCCCTAGCTGGACACAGGGCCTGGCCCCCTGGGTGCGGGGGCAGTGCAGCCGGCCACGTCTCTTCCTTCGCCGGCCTCTGCCCCCTTCCGACCCCTGTGTGGGGCAGTTACAAGGCCCCGACTCGTGTCTCCGTTTTCACTGGGCTTCTCAAGGCATCCGTGAAAGAACCCTTCTCCTGGGCCGTCCACTGGTCCTCTCTGCTAACATGCCCATCCTCCAGTTTCCTCCCTTCCTTATCCTCTTCAGTAAGAAAGCACAGAAGAGCCAGGCAGATGTTCAGTCACGTGCGCTGAGCTGTGATGGCGCCATGGGGACATGTGACGGGGAGGGACAGGCCTGCCCGGAATCCTGTGGGAGAAAAACAAACCAGCCCAATCACAGAAACACAATCTTAACTGAGTTGAAAACCATGAATTCCAAAGTACTGCAGTTAATGAAGAGGTTGCCTAGGTGAGTGTGAGCTATAGACTCTTCAGTGGGCTGGCCCTTCGTACCTGCAAGGGGTCCCGATGGCGAGCCCGCCCTGGGCTCTGTGAGAACCAGACCTGGATTCTGGTAGGTCCTAGAGGCAAGCGCGGGTCTGGACTGAGCCCTTGTTCTCAGCGCTCTGCTGGATGCTCCCTGTGGGTGGCTGCTGTCTCGCCCCAGCTGAGAGGGGGGACTCTTTGGAGGAGCCTGGGCTCCCTCCGTGAAGCCATCTGTCCTCTCGCCAAGGGCACAGGTGAGGTCTCTCTGCGCTTTCCCATCCTGAAACTCCGTGCAGGACCCCAGGAAGGGCCCCGGGCATTCCAGCTGGGCCCTGAGTCCTGCCTGAGCTGGGGCCCCCCATCTGCCCGGGGGTCTGGGTCCCCCTCACCCACGTTCCAGGTGGCAGGACCCGGGCTTACCTGGAGGATGGAGGGGTGCTTGTGAACAAGTCCAGTGGGCGCTGGAGTCATGCCCGGGGCCCAGGGCCAGCAGTGCTTGGTAGCACCCAGTGCGTGGGTAAAAGAGAGATGCATTCAGAGCCAGCTCCGCAGCGGCGACGGGGCTGCTTCAGGGAAAAGGCGCATAGGGGTGCGTGTGCGTGCGTGTGCGCGTGCGTGTGTGTGTGTGTATGTGCACACGCGTGTGTCTCTGAACCACTGAGACTTTCACTTTGGAGCCCGGGAGATGCTGCTGAGGGGCTCCTCCGGAGGCCCAGCCTACAACACAGCACCCGCGCTTGGCGCCTGCCACAGAGCAGGCACACAAGCCATGTTTGTCCGCTGACGGCCTGGGCCAAGGCTGGGGGCAGTGTGGCCACAGCTGGGATTCTGGGGTCACTCTTAGCGGCAGAGGCCCTGAAGCCTCATGACCATGGGGCTGCGGGGGTGATGGTCTCAGGCAGGTGGGACCTGCTCCCGCCGCTGCAGGACAGGTGGGCTGCGAGCCGGGCATGGATGGAGCTCTGGCCCTAGGTGGGCCCCCCCCGGAGGTCTGACGTGTGTGGAAGGGGACCCTCCAAGTCCTGCCAAGTTTGGGTTGAAGCCTTCGTGGGCATGTGCCCTTGGTGGTGACTCTGTTCATTTCACGAATATTGATCGAGCTCCGGCCAGATGCCAGGTGCCAGCCTGCAGAGCCGGTGTGAGGCTCGCGGGAGGTGATGCAGTGACAGGAAGGGCTCGGTACGTGTCTGCAGGGGAGCCGCGCTGCCTGCAGGCCCCACCCCTCGTGGGAGCCCTGTGGCGGGGGTCTCTGCACCGTCAGAGGAGCTCTGCCTGCCTCTCTGCTCTCCTTGGACCCACGTGGCTACGGAGCTGACAGATCCGAGCTGCCCCCGCGGGTGTTCTGGTAAGGAAGACCTACGGCAAAGGGCCATACGTCTACCCTGAGGCCTCCTTGCTGTCGACAGCCTGTTCGAGGCTGGAACTGACCGCTAATTCTTCCTTTCTCTTTCAATTGCAGCCGGCTTCTTGGGCAAGTGGTAGATTAAACCTCTGGGGCCTCAGAGAGCATCCGAGTCGTGAATGGCTTTGCCCTGAGCTCAGCGTCTCGTTTCCCCCGTTCCACTGGCCACTGAGGTTCTCTCTCCCACATTTCTGCCAGGGGACAATCCGTATTTGAAGACCCCCAATGACAAAGAACACCAAGGTGGGCTTAGTAGGGTGGCTGTCCTGCGGCCAGGAGGCTGGGGCCTGAGGGGCCCGTGGGGACTCAGGAGATGCTGGTGCCCCCCGAGAAGCCGCAGGAGGCAAGGGGAGGGAGGCCCAGGCCTGAACCTCGGGCTCAACCGCTCGCCTGACCAGCCTGAGGGCCAGGGCGCAGGACAGACGGACTCACCACAGACCACCTGCTGCCTGGCGCCGTCCACGACGGGACCCCTGGCGTGGGGAGGGGGAGGACAGACTCTCTACGACCCCCGGCACAGCACACGCGTGGGAGCCTGCTCGGACATGCAGGAGGCACTCAGAAGGCAGAAGGACAGACGGTCGTCATGCCCACCATGCAAAAAAGGCCAGAGAAGTGTCGAGGGTCCATCCAAGACCCTGGTGCCCACGTGGGCCCGTGTTGACCGAGCCGTGGAGCACATTATCAGCTCCTGAGCGCCTCTAATGAGGAATGAAAGTGACTAAATTGAGTTTCAACAAACAAGCCCTTGACCTTAAGAGCAGCAGGGCAAACAGGGCCCAGAGGAGGAGTTTGCTCTTTGTTCTGCCGGAAGGGGCCGACAGGGCTGCCACGGGGAAGTGCAATTAAGCATTTCTTTCTTACGCTCCTACCCTGCCTTCTATTGGCAAATCCGGTAGGATGAGGGCCAGTTTTCTAAGGTAACCAGATTTGCTCCGCGGCTGCTAGAGCCTGCCTCTGCTGATGGCTTCTAAGACTTTTTTGAGGTCAGCTATGCTCTCGGGGACTTGTGAGCAGCTTCCTGGCATACACACGAGGCATGTCTGGTTCAGGAGTACCAGTCTGCTTTCCAAAGTCACCTTAAAAACATCCTTTCTGCACCCCCCTTCCCCGGCCCTACCCCATGAGGCTCTGTCTCTGTCTCAGGCCATCTGTACAGTGGGGAACCAGGAACTGCAGGGTCTCAGGAACAGGGCTCAGATGGAGGTCCCCTCACTTACTAGTTGTTTGCTATCAGGCAAGAAAATGTTTGCAGACATTGTGTTTGTAAACGGGGATAATAAAAATGGCCGGGCTGTGGGCTGAAAAGGGGACCGAATGGGTTAAGATGTGACGGCCTTCACCCGGCTTGGGGTCTGGACTCCACAGGTGCTGGTTCCCTGCATGCGCCCTGTCACTGGACCACGCCAAAGCCCCAGGGTGTCAGGCACCCATCTGGCCACGGACCAGGTGTGCTCACGCCGGGTGCCCCTATTCTAGGTCTGCAGTCAGCCGGAACCAGACATGGGCACCTCACCCCACTGCCCAGCTTCCCCTGGAGATGCTATTGCCCGGGCAGCCGGAGATCCCTAGGGCAGCTTCAGAACAGACCTGGAGCATGTTCACCCCACCGGGCTCCACCCGCAGGGCAGGAGATCACAGTTTGCCTGAGCCGGGCAGACGCTGGCCCCTGCCAGCACTCTGGCTGCGTTCACGTTAGTGTAACCGAGAATTCTGGCAAAGTCTGACCGGGGCCCGGAGGAGCCCAGAGGAAGAGGCAACAGGTCGTCGGCCTCCACTTTGCCGCTTCCTGGTCGGCTTAACACCCGGGAAGCAAGGAGAGGCCCAGATCATCTTCCATTACAAACTTCATGTGCTTCCGAACCGCACGTCGAGGGTCTTCGCTTGCTCAGCTAGTAAAGGGCCGGAGTAGTTCAGTGGCTTCCAGGCCTCACTTCCCAGAGCCTGGGAGCTCAGCGGGGTGGGCCTCAGGGTGGGGGGAGGGAAAGGGCCGGGGGCAGCAACCCAAGACGCCCCCATGGCTTAACCCTTCAACCGGAATGGATCAGCAGTTATGTTCCCTTTATTGGGCTCTTACGTTTAATTTGGAGCAGATCGATAGCCACTGGATTATTTGAATTCTTAAGTCTGCAAGCGATGCAGAGAAGTAACGCTGAATATGCTTCGAATGTAAGAAAGGTGATGCGTGAGCGCAGAAGACTCAACCTGCCCCAGACGGGCGGGTTGCTCTCCCCAGCGTCTGTCCGTCTGTCGGTCCCCACTTGCTCCTCCAGGTGGTCTCCAGGCTCGCGCGTCTCTCAGTTCGAGGAGCAGGTCTCCGTGCGTCCTGTCCCCCGACTGCAGGCAGCCTGTTCACCTGCTGTGCCTCGGAGGGCCGGCCATGGTCCTCCTGCTGAAGCAAGGCTGGCGGGACTGCCCCAAGGCCACTGCCCAAGCTCAAAGGCCCATTTTGACTAAGGGTGTCTTTACTTCTTCTAGTTCATTGTAGCAAAGAACAGCCAAAGATGGTGCGGAGACGATGCTGCGTAAACTCTGTGACGCACTGTTCTGTGGTGAATACGGCACATGGAACTGTGCACGGCCTGGGCGCCTCATAGACGCAGGCACGCACCCTCTCTTTGTCCCCCTGGGGTGGGGGGAGGTCTCAACCGTCTCAGCCGTCTTCCTGCAACCCCGCGCGTGCGAGGCAGGAACTGCTGCTCTGAGAGAGCGAGTGGCCTGCTGAGGGTGTCAGAACCTGTCTTGGACCCAGGACAGAGCCCAAGCCCTGCCCTTTCTAATCACCACCCTGCTTCTTTCCACACAGCGGTCCCCGAGCTGAGGCTGGGAGCAGGAAGGAGCTGGGCAAATGGGGAGGTGGGGGCCAGGACCACCTGACTTGCATTCTGAGGTTTAAAATTCCAGAAGCTTGGGGTGAGGGCAGGGTAGAGCAGGAAGTGGCTGCAGGGTTTGGAAAACCCTGGCAGTGGCGACTTAGCCAAAGAGGGGGTAGAGGAACAGGTCCAGGGGTCCGGACAGCCCAGGGTCAGGCGAGGCAGGTCAACTCCACCCAGAAGAGCTGACTCAGAGTGAGAGTAACGTCGATCAGCTGGAGCCCTGACTTCCACAGCGAGAAGCCAGAACAAAGTACAGAGAAAACGTGAGATGCCCGTGGTCGCCCTCTCCTGCCCGTCTGCCCCCTCTTCCCAGATCGCGAGTCCCTTTGTGCTGTGCACTGAGCTCTTGTGTCCACTGACAGATTGCGCCCTGTCCTGGCGTCGACCTTTTGTACATTCCGTGTCTCATTTCTCCAGCTCGGAGCCTGTTGAAAGCAGGCCTGGGGTCACTCTTTTCCTGATCCCCTTCCTGCAGCTCCCAGCCCCAACTTGGCCCACGGAAGCTGCTCCATAAACTACCTGTCTGTTGTGTCCAGGAGAGCCTGTACAGTGTCACCTGGTCCATTGACCTCAGGTCCCCAGAGCCAGGTCGAGATTCCCAAGGCATCCTGGGAGATGGTGGGAGAGACGAGGCCCCTAAGGCGGGTTCTGGGGGTCTGAATCCCAGCACAGCCACCTGCTCCAGATGTGAGCCTGGACCCGTGACCCAGGGAGGGGCCTCTGGACAGCCCTGGCTCCCTGGAGGTGAGAGCCACTTCTGTGGCCTCGGACACACTGAGCCCTCACACAGTCGCCTACAGACAAGGGGCTTGTCTCAGAGCAGCCTTTTAAAAGCCCAAATCAGTGGACCTCCCTCCGCACGGGCCTGCACTTCCCTCTCCTGCTTCCTCAGGGCCTTGAACTCACCAGCCGTTCCCTCATCCTGGTGCCCCCCACCTCCCGTGGACCCACCCCTTCCCCTGCATCCTCCGAGGGAGCCCTGCTGATCCGGCCTGAGGAGGCCTCCTGACCTCAGCATCTCCCACCAGAGGAACAGCAGGACGAGGGGGCTTGTGGTGTGTGCAGGCACGTGGGACTGGGCGCCGGGCGGGCCGCCTGCTCTGTCCGTGACCTCATCCCCTCCCCTGTTGACTTTATTCTGGCCTTTGGCTTGAGTCCTTAGTGGGGGCTTCCGTCCCCCTTCAGGCCCTCTCACCTCCCCAGACAGTTTTCTTCCCAGCCAGAGGCCAGGAACTGAGCCAGCCCCTGGACCCCGGAGTGAGGCCCTGGCCACTCCCTGGCTCTCTTGCTCTGGGCCTGGTGGGAGCCAGGGACCCAGAGGGCTTGGGGGGGCAGTCCCCTCCCATTCCTAGGCTTGGCTCGGGACCCCTTCCAGGCCACTCCCTGAACTGTGGGTGGGGAAGGCTGTCTTGAGGGCCTGGCCCTGCTGCCTGTCAGGTGGGGAGGGGTTCCTCTCCAAGACCACTGGCAGGGAGCCCAGGGAACCCCCCACCATCGCTAAGGTGCAGCGCTCAGGGGCGCCGCCTGGTGGAAGAGGGTCCCATTTGTCCTTGGTTCCCACCCCTACCCCCGCCAACCCCGCAGCCACCCCTCTCTGGCTCCAGGCTGTGAAGCCCAAGCCCAGTGCCCTGGATGGCTCTCAGCTACACCAGTGCCCTTGGCCTCCTGCCCCCGGACGCTCTGTGCTGCCCCTTCAGATCAGCTGACTCTGTGATAAGCCCTTTCTAGCACGGGGAGCTGATGAGCTTTTAAATCTTGGAAATAATGGTGAGACCCTGGAGCCGAGCTGTTGATTCTGGCTCTGACACTCAACATTTAAGTCTATGTAGGCAAACCTCTTCACCCCCCGGGCCTCTATCTTCTCATCAGGGAAAGGGGTGACCACAAGGCTGCCATTCCCACAGCAGAGGTTCTGGTGGATGCCAAATGAGATACAGTAATAAGCTACATGAAGGCCCTTAAAAAGGTTTTAAAAATACAGTGAGAGATCCTACCCTCCTCCTTCTCCTCCTCAGCATCCACAGCATACACGGCCAGAGCCCGAGTACCTGAAGTGAAATTAACAAAGGTGTGAAGGCTCTGGTGCAGTCAAGCTCACGGCTGGACCTCAGAACACGTTGCTTCTTGGGACTTCCCTGGTGGCGCAGTGGTGGAGACTGCGCTCCCAATGCAGGGGGCCCGGGGTCGATCCCTGGTCGGGGAACTAGATCCCACATGCATGCCGCAACTAAGAGTCTGCATGCCACAACTGAGGAGCCCACGTGCCGCAACTAAGGAGCCCGCAGGCCTCAACTAAGGAGCCCATGTGCCGCAACTAAGCAGCCCGACTGCTGCAACTAAGACCTGGCACAGCCAAATAAATATAAATAAAATTATAAAAAAGAAAGCATTGGTTCTCTTCCCTTCTTACCCGTCCAAAACCTTCTCAAGCCGGTGGGTAAACAAATACCTGCCCGGTGACCCCCGAAAGAGAAATCAATACATAACCTGATGTTCCTGGGCTTGGAGATCCAGCTGGACTCCCAGAAACATCTACTCGTCAGCCAGGTTTGTATACCGGGTCGTGATCCCCCAGGGCGTCGTCTACCAGGGCACGCACTGCCAGGTCCGGAGGCGAGCTCAGGTCACCGTGCTGGTCGCCAGGCCCAGTTCTGCCCCTGGGGCCTCTGGCTCAATGATGCCTGCTGACACACAGTGTCAACCTAGGGGACGAACCCCGGGTCCCCAAACAAACGGGCACACCTGGCAGGCCTGCTGTTTGCTCTCTCCACATCTTTGTGAAGACTTATGTTTTTATTTCCCTTTCTTTTTCTCTGACTCCTCATACAAATATCGTCATAAACCATGAGCTAAATTGAAATTCAGGTTCCGGCTGTGTGTGTGTGTGTGTGTGTGTGTGTGTGTGTGTGTGTGCCTTTCTTGTAAGATCAAGAATCCCTTCTAAGATGGAAAGATAGAAGTTTACACAGAGGCACCATGGACTGCTGGCTGTTTGGTTTGCACGTGTGTGTGCCATGGACAGCACATGCCTTCCTGTTCTTGGAACTTGTGTCTTTGCAAGTCCCCGAGCACTGTTTTTGGAATTGTCATTAATTTTGCCCTTAACAGGAAAGAGGTGCTCTAAGTCACCTTAGTGCCATTGCCCTCGATACCATGTGACCGCCTGCACCTGTGAGGTCGGCCAGCCTGGGCTGGGCCCCTGGAGGAAGCAGAGGCAAGGTCCCCATCCAAGGAGCATCTCCTGGGTCTGCCCGAGTCAGCCACATGCAGAGGGGCCATACCTTCATTCGGAGGCCATGGCACCAACGAGAGGGGTTGTATACATCTCTGCCTCGCATCCACGAGGGGTGAACAGGGACTTCAGGTGTTTTCTCTGAGGCCCGAGGCTTCACGTTCGAGGGGAGTTAGTAGGGGAGGGTCAGGAGGACACACCTGCATGTATCAGGAGGAGACACTTGGCTTGGATTTGTGGAGAGACTTCTAATGGAAGAGAATTTGCAGAGATGCCACTGAGGTCAGGGAATGAAAGGGACGTAAGGCACCCTGGCCACCACGGGAGCTGTTCCCACCCCAGGACCTCAAGGGGCAGGGGAGGAAGCCGGCTGCAGAGCTGGAGATACGGGAGGACGAAGAGCTCAGAAGGGCACAGCCAGTCCCAGAACAAGAAAAAGGAGGGCACGCAGGATCCCCTGACCTCTCTCTCCTCCACCATCCTGTGTCCTGCCAGGGCTTCCCATCCAGCAGGCTTAGGCTTAGGCTTAGGGTTAGATGTGTAGATAGAGAGTGTCTTCCTGGAGCACAGAGCAGGGCAAGAAAGGCAAACAGGGATCCAAGGAACACACAAAGCTCTGGACCAGACTGGGGGACCGGGCTCCAACTCCAGCTCAGCCACAGATTCCCCTCGTGATTTGAGCAGTTGCTTTGCCATGCCCTGTCTCAGCTTCCTCCTCGGGGGCATGGAGATGGTGGAGCAGTCAGCATTTCCCGGAGCTCGCCTCACCTATTGCTTGGGTCCACGGGATAATTTTTGCAGCACACAACTTCTGCCTGGATAACCAGCCCTGCCTTCTGCGTGACTGCCGACACCATCAGCAGATGGGAGCTCTCTCTCCACATCTCTCCACCGTGTGGTCCAACCCCTGGCACACTTGAAGCTGGATCTGACAGCTGATGGGGAGGGAGGGTCCTCTGTGGGTCCAAGGCCCAGGGAACTTGGGTCTGGGGTGAAGCAGCTCTAACTGATGCTCTTGGTCTGTCAGGGTGAGAGGTGCAAATGCCACTGGCTTCTATTTATGGTGGCGATATAAAGTTTCCTCACACCTTTATTGGAGTTTTAAAATAGTGAGTCTATTTAAAGAAAAACACGTGGATGTGGATAGAGGATGTGAACTTGGCAAAAGACATGGTGGTCATACTAGTGATGAGCAAGCGATCAATGACTGAAATTTAAGGAAGAAATTATGCCAATTCTATGCAAACTCTTCCAGAAAATTAAAGAACCCATTTTGCAACTCATTCTAGGAGGCCAGCATTACTCTGATATCAAAACTAGACAGAAATATTCCAAGAAAAGAAGACTTCTCCCTCAAGAACATCAATGCAAAACTTCTTAAAATTTTTGAATCAAATTGAATCCAACAGTATAGAAAAAGAGCAAATGGGCTTGATCACAGGAATGCGTGGTGGTTTAACCTTAGAAAAATCAATCAAGGAAATTCACCATATTAGCTGACGAAACAAGAAAATCATACGATCATCTTGATAGATGCAGAACACATGTGATGAAATCCAACACCCATTTGTGACAAAGACTCAGCAGTCTAGGAACAGAAGGGGATGTCCTCAATCTGACATAAAGGCATCTGCAGAAAACCTACGGCTAACATCACACTCAAAGGCAAAAGACTAAATGCTCTTGCCCCCTAAGAAAAAAAATAAGGAAACAAATGAATAAGGAATAATAAGGAAACAAATCTCTTGCCAGATGGGCGAAAGAGTCCAACAAACACGTCACCAAAGAAGGTCTGTATATGGGAAATCAGCACGTGGAAAGATGTGTAATTTCATTAGTCACTAAGGAAACACACGCCTAAACCACAGGATACAACGTATATACACCTTTTCGAATGGCCCTTTCTTCAGGCAGGTTCTATTCTATTTTAAAATATCTGCCTCAGAGGTGACACTTGGGTACCTCTGATTTAACCTGGAAGACACATCCTACCCCTCCAGATGCACTCGTTTAGTTTCCCTCGGAAAGCTCCACATCATGCTTCACTTTTTTCTTTGGCGTCTTAGGAGTGAAAGAGTTATCTTCAATGCGTATAAGCAGTGGGCTCTACATCACAAGGCAGGGCAGAGTGCGGTGCGGGGAAGGTCCAGGAGAAGCTGCTGGGAGGCTGGGCTCAGCCCCATCTCTCCGCCCTGACTTCCGGGGACACCTGGTCTGACCCTGGTGTTGTCCCTCATGTGACCCCCTACCCCGCCCCCCGCCCATGAGCACTCCAGCTCCCATCCGCCTGTCCAGCTCCCTGGGGCCTCCCAGACCCGTCCTTCCTCATATCCCACCCCATCCCTCTGAGCAGACACTCGGGACTTCCGGCAGCATCTTGAAGATACAAACAGTCCGTCCTCAGGACTCAGTATTTGCCGACCTGCCTCCTGAAATGCTCTTCCCCCAGAAAACTGCACGATGGACCCATTCCTTTATTTGTCTATGGCCCGTTTCCACTGAAATATGAACCCTGGGGAGGAGCCCCCGGCAGCGGTCGCCACGCGCTCGGCGGCATCCCAGGCCGTATTGTCAATCGCGGCCTGAGCCTGGCCCAGGGCTGGGTCCCCGGGACCGCTGTGCTCTCCGGACCCCACCTGGAGCCCCGCGCACGGGACAAATGACGGGCATGTCTCCTCGGGCGCCACGGACCGGCCCTGGAGGGTCCCACGTTGTTCCCGGAAATTGGCAGCGGTGGCTGCCGTCGGGGGAAGCGCTCCACCCCGCGGGCTGCGGCACCGAGCGGGGGTGGAGGGGTGGGGAGAGGAAAGAAAAGCAATCTCCCCGGGCAGGCCGGGGCCGGTGCCTTTTCCCTGCCCGCGACGCACACTTCATTTAATTTTCATAGTGCAGGGAGACGCGGGGTCTTTGGAGCGTAGCTGTCCTCGTGGGCGCGTCTGAGGGTCACACAATACGCGGAGGGGCGAGCGCAGAGCTGTCAGTCTTGCCGGATTAACGACTTCATCCGAGCCTTTGTTGATATTGACACTCGGTTGCTAGGTAACATGTTTACTGCCCGGTGAATAGGGACTTGAGGGCCAGGGGGCACAGTCAACAGATTGGCAAATCAGGCGGACGTGCTGGGACTTGATGGGGCCTCCGTGGTGCCCGGAGCCGTGCAGGGACCACATCTTCCTCTGCCGGCGGCCGGGGGTCAGAGTGGCCTCGGCCCGCAGAGGGCTTTCTCCCGGAGTCCGTCCCCATGGTGACTTCGGGGCTCCGGCCCTCTTGACCTGGACTGTTGCTGTCCAGCAGTCCCGTCCGACCGTCTCCCTCCGGTAATCTCGGGCTCTGGGCAGCCCCTGCCCCGCTTCACCCCGCTGGCGGCAGGGAGGGGTGCCGCCCTGCTGAGGACCCGCTGCTGGCACTCAGAAGGCCATGGGTCATGCTTTACCCCCTGGGCCTGTAACCTGAGAACCTAATGCCCGCCTGCCCACTCCACCAGGGTGTTCAAAGGACGGGGCAGGGGCAGGGGCCTCTCGTGAATCGCCAGGCACTGTGCTAGGGGCTCCCTTTAGGCCTTACGACCACCCCCAGAGGTGGCTGTTCTTGTCACCTCCTTTTGAGTAGATACGGGGGCTGTGGCCATATTGAGTGATCAGCCTGCGGGTCCTCGGTGAGGATTCAGGCTGCAGAGGTTGGAAGACACTTTTCCCGCCGCCCTGCTCTCAGGACACGGTGATCAGGGCCTCCCGCCCAGACCCCAGGCAGGATGTTGACCCACGGGCCCCTCCTGGAACTACCGAGTGACTCGGGGGTATGAAAGGAAAGGTCTAGGTGGTGCACAGACAGCAGAGCCGTCGTGGGCACAGGGCTAAACCGTCGTGCTGAACGGGTTGGGAAAGCAGAGCTGCTCAAGGAGATGGGGTGGGAAACCCAGCAAAGGGAGATGAGAGCAAGCTCAGAGACAGACTCTGCAACCGTGACCTTCCAGGCCATGGGCGGAGGGGGACGAAGCTTAGCAGTGGGTGTGGGAAGACAAGGAGGAGGGAAACGGCAACCAGCGGAGACTGGGGACTAAGGGCTCTCACATCCGCCAGACTTGGTGATTCCTCATGGTGTGCGGCCAGGCCTGAGCCAGTGGAGGTCCAGCCATGCTCATCCTGCACCTCTGAGGCCTCCAGAGGGTCTTGATGGAAGAGCCTTCATTTATTCACACATTCATTCACTTGCCAATGAAAAAACGTTGCTGCCATATCAGTAAACAAAGGATGTTGCAGCCATCAAGCCATCACATTATAGCCTCCCCAGTGGTGGGCCCTGAGGGAATTCAGGGTGGAAACAGGAGACCCCCCCACTCCCAGCAGTGAGCCGCTGCAACCACCCGGTCCGCGCACCCCGAGGGGCCTCAGGATGAGAAAGCACAGGATGCTGGCCCCAGAGAGCTGAGGTGCAGATCAAAGGAATGATTTCAGTGAGCCCAGACTCTGGCATCTTCCCATATATAGAAAAGTGCTAAACTCCTTAACCTGAGATGTCTGGGTTTCTTGAATTAACAGTAATCTTTTGATGTTCTGATCACCTGGTCTTTGTTGCAAAATCTCCTATAGATCCTGGCCCCTCCCTTGCCTCTTCGGAGCTGTCCCTCCA
This sequence comes from Physeter macrocephalus, assembly GCF_002837175.3. NCBI lineage: Eukaryota > Metazoa > Chordata > Mammalia > Artiodactyla > Physeteridae > Physeter > Physeter macrocephalus. Next base: position 22,915 of record NW_021146270.1, read on the forward strand.
AGCGATCTGAGATGCTGTCTCCTGAGCTTAAGTCCTTCGTTTTGTCCGCTAAACAAAACATAATTCTCAGCTTTTAGTTTGTGCATATTTTTCGGCCGACACCTCCACAAACATTGGTGCCTTCTCTTTGCCAGGCTGTGTGGCTATCGAGGCTAGAGCAGCAAAGGAGACGTTGGGCCTGTTCCCTACGTTCATGGGGCCTTCAGTTTGGCGGAGGACGTAGAAATGAGAGCTAAGGCTACACACCTGATTACACCTGATGAAAATCGTGCCAAGTGCCGCGAAGAGGTTGGCGGTACAGTGTGTGTGGTAAGGCGCGGGGTGGCTCACGTCACCCAGGGGGCCCAGGAGGCTTGCTGGGGAAGCCAGGATGCAGCTGAGATGGGAAGGGTGACCTGGAGGTGCAGGTGATGGTGGGGGGTGGGGGTGACTCTAAGGCCGGAGAGAGATCAGAATGTAGGGGGAACTGGAAAAATCCAGTTGGACCAGAGCTGAACTTGAGGGGGAGATTGGGTTAGAAGACAGGAGGTGGTCGGGGGCTTGCCAGCTCTGATAGGCACTTGGGTTTTGTTCCAGGAATAAAGTAGTAACAGGGCACCACTGCAGGGGAGTGACATGGTCAGGTCTGGGTACTTTTACAGACACCGACTGATGGGGTCCATCACGGCCAGGATCCCAGCACCAGGATGGGCTGACCAGGTGGGAAACCCCCTTCCACAGGCCGATTTTGGGGAGCTCCTCCGGACAGGGGACCCCCAGCCTTGGTTAGGTCTCTGTTTATTCCCAGTGTCTGGCTCAGAACCTGGAACAGGGAAGGCGCTCCATCCATGCTTGCTGAGTTGAAGGGAACCATTTTGGAGAGGCCTGCGCTTTCCGCACACCATGCAGCTGCAAGATCTCTGATGACACTGCTTTCTCTCCTCTCCTGTCTTCCAATCCATGCTCCCGGACACTGTCAAAACGTGCCAGACTCCCTACCCCTGGGACCCCTCCACGAGTCTCCTGACATCTTCATTCAGGGAGCTGTAGCACCCCAACCTCCCGGGACACTTGGAGGGTTAAAGTGTTCTGGGTAACTGACATTTATATATAATGGATAATTGACCCTCTAAAGCCAGAAGTTTTTCTTGTATCTGTTTTGCACCAAACACTTTCTAAAATATACAATTTCCTGACCTAAAGGTAATTGAACCAGACCTATGAACTGTATGTCATTTTGATATCAGTTATCGAACTGAGCAAAGACTTCATTGCTGAGAGTCAAGGAAGCTGTTGAACTGAGCCTGAACTGAATAAACCACTTAGAGTCACAGTGTTCCTGTTGCAACTCAGCAAAGATATGGCACAGGCGCCCCCTGCCTCAGTCCCTCACCAGTGGCAGACATTGCTAATCAATGACTGGCCTCTTTCCTGCTGAGTCTGGGCTCGGCTTCACAGCTTAGGCGGCCACAGCTAACGGGTGGGTGCTGAGGTTTGAGATGCACCTAAATTAGTCGCGCAAGTGATTATGTTTGAGGTTCTCTGCAGTCATCTCCCCGCTGCGCCTGCCCTGGTTTGGTCTTACGCTACTGTTCACTCCCCTTTCTACCCTCTCCCACACCTCCTCCTTCGCCCTCTGGTCCTCTTTCACCTACTTCTTCTTTACACACTTCTTAGTCTCGGCCTCTAGAACCACCAACAACGGGTGGGTGCTGTTTGAGATGCACCTAAATTAGTCGCGCAAGTGATTATGTTTGAGGTTCTTCTCTGCAGTCATCTCCCCGCTGCGCCTGCCCTGGTTTGGTCTTACGCTACTGTTCACTCCCCTTTCTACCCTCTCCCACACCTCCTCCTTCGCCCTCTGGTCCTCTTTCACCTACTTCTTCTTTACACACTTCTTAGTCTCGGCCTCTAGAACCACCAACAACCCTGAGAGATGGCAAATCATCCTATGTCTCCCTGGACCATCCAGGGTTCGGACCCTTGGGTTGGATCAGGGCTTCTTGTAAGAGGACATCCAACAGCTGAGAACTAGCTCAGAGGCTCACTTTTCTGGGAATTTACTCAGTAGAAATGTTTCTAGTGCTTTCACATCCTGCCTCTTGCT
>NW_021146271.1:0-25000 GCF_002837175.3 Physeter macrocephalus
GGCCAGCTGTGGGCAGGGTGCAGGGTGTATTTGTAGGGCCGGAGCTGCAGACCAGAAGTCCCTCGCAACTTATACTTTTACGGAGAGTGCACAGCTCAGCTCTGCTATGTGACCTTGGCCCACCTCATTCACCTCTGAGGCCCCCACCACCTGTCTGGAAAAGGAGAAGGTTGCAAGTGTCTGCTGCTTTTCCTTCTAACTTCCACCGAGACCTGTCTGAAGGTGAGCACCCAGACACTGGTGGGCACCCAGGCACTGTCCCCCAGTGCGTACTGGTGGTTTTGTCTCTGGAACACTGTAGCCAGCTCCCTAGCATCACTTCCCCGCAGTCCAGAGAGGGAACAGCACCGGTGGTTTGCAGGGCGAGAGGACATCCATACTTTCCAATGAGAAAGAGCTATGCTTGCCCTAGGGCCCCCCGCTATTGCCCCACCTTAGAGGCTCCCCAGGAAAAGAGCAGAGTGCCTGGCGGGCAGAGTCACCCATTCTTGAGCCCTCAGAACGAGCCTCACAGCTGTCAACCCTCCAAGGCTGCCGCAGGAAGAGTCATAGGCAAGAAGAAAAGCCGCAGCCATGAAACACACCAGCACAGTTAATATTCCTGTTCCTTTTCATAGAAGGAGTTAGAGTTAATTGTGACTGATCAAAAAGCTTGTTTTCAGGTTGCTGCTGTCGTGTGTGTGTGTGTGTGTGTGTGTGCGTCCGTGTGCGTGCGTGTGTGTGCGTGCGTATCTTAAAGATCTTCCCTCTCCTCTCCACAGGGGTAGGGGGTACAGATGATTTCTGTGTATTTCTTCTGGAAAAAAAAATGACTTAAAAAAAACCAGTGACAGAAACCTGATGCTAAAAGGCGATGGATTTGGGGCTTTTGACAGTCAGCATACAAACCACTGCGCAAAAAGAAGGAGGAAATGACAGGTGAGTCTCGGTGTCGCTGTGGAAGAGACAGCAGACATCTTCGGAGTGACACGCGCAGCGGATTCAAGTGTCTATTTTCATCTCTCCGTGTTTACAGGAAAAAGACAGAGGTGTCAGCGGTTCTCCGTGGAGCAGCTTCAATCACACTATAATTACTGCCAAGGAGCGGGTGGGGAAGAAGGGCAAGGAGCTGGGGGGTGGCCGAGGTTGGGGGAGAGTGGACCGCGGAGGAAGGGGTGGGGACCAAAAGAGCCGCCACCGCTTACACCCTTCTCATCTGTTCCTGAGGCTGCCAGCTTAGCCCAGATTGAGCAATTTGGCAGAATTGAGTGGGACCCGCCAACTCGGCTGGGGGGCGGGGGCAGGGCTGGGGGCTAGGGCACCTGGACCAGAGCCTCTGATCCTTTGGGAAAGCAGTATCCAGAGGGAGGGATTTGGAAAGGCCAGGGGAAGGGAGCTTGGCCGGAGCCCAGGGGCTCCCCTCTTAGGTACCAGGGCCAAGGATAGAAGCGGTTGCCATGGTGAGGGGGAGGCAAGTCCCGGTGGGGCTCTAGCCATCCTCTATGCTCCTGGAACCCCGCAGGCCCCATCCTGGGAATCAGGGTAGGCCTCTGAGTCTGGCCATCCCAGGCTTCTGGGAATGCAAACACCTTTGCTTCACAGGTCTCCCTCCACTCTGGAACATTCCATCTGAGTGGAGCCTCTGGGAGGCCTGGACAGGTGGGCGGCAACCCTTGTTCCTTCTTAACCAGAAAGTGGAGGGGTAAGGAGGAAGTGAGGGAAGACGGGAGAGTGGGAGAGAGATGGGAAAGGTGGAGGAAAGGGGGGCGTGGAAGGAGGAGAGGAGGGAAGAAGAGAAAAGCGGGCAGTGAGGAGGGGCTGGAGGGAGTCTGCAGAGTGAAGCAGGCAGAGGTGAGCCCCACAGGGCAGGGCTGGGAGGAGAGGAACCAGCCGGAGAGAAGCGGAGGGCAGGACCAGGGCTGGCTCCTTCCCTGCTTCCCTCCTGCCTTCCTTGCCGCCTTCTCCTCCCCACTGATCACATTTACTTCACTTAATTAGCCCACCTCCAGAGTTAAAAAGATAATGTGATCATGACGATGCGAACAGCCACAATACAGCGAAAGCTACTCCGTCTGCAGCTTCCCCAGCCCCCGGCCCACTGAGCCCATGGCCCCGAGTGCCGCCGACCCGGCCACCCCAGACCCAGGGCACTATCGCTGCCCAACTGCCTACCCATCCACCGCCACCCACCCCCACCCCCAAAAACCCCAAGCCCTTAACGAATTTCAATTGCGAGCTTTGTAAAATCAATACAAATGACATTTTCCCCCTTGTATACCAAGGTACAAACAATAGCATTTTCCTGCTGTGCCCTCAATATAATTGACAGTTAACAACTTCTCCCGTGACCGTGGACCTGTGGGTGAACACACATCGTTCTCATTTATTGCCCCTACCCCCTGCCTTTCTTTCTCACAGTGAATTATTGGGAGTGGAGAAATAAAAAACAAGACCTCCCCCTAAAATTATGAAGCAACTTTCTTTTCTCACCCCCCCAACCCAAGTCAGAAGATAGGCAAGTTAGAACTTCCTGAGGGAGACGGTGAGATCACCTAGTGTGCCCACCTTTGTTGGTGAGAGTCGTAGAGAGGGAAAGCAACTTGCCTAAAGTCACACAGCAAGTTCTTGGGACTTAGAACCCTGGTTGTCTTCCCCAAAGACTGCACCACGCTCAGGCTAAACTCTATGCTTTTAGGGACAGCCCCCCACAGGTACACACACAGTACCTGGGCAGAGTTAGGGCTGTGCTCCAGGAATCTTTTCCTCAGGTGGGTGGTCAGAAGCCAGGGGAGTTGGAACTGAGTGCTAATCTCATGACTCCCACCTTCAGTGGTGATGATGCCCCCAGTTCTGGGCAAAAGGTAGGAAGTCTACCATCCGGGCACAGCTCCTGCTATGGGTCAACAGGTCTCTGATCTGCACCACAACCCATTTCACAGATGAAGAAGTTGAGGCTCAGAGAGGCTACGTTGCTTTCCCAACGGTGATGGAGCCAAGATGGGGAGTCAAGAGTGGTAAACAGGGCCTGGCCCCTGACACCAGCCCTTCAATGTGCCTCCCCAAGGTCTCCAGGGGGTCAGTCAGCCTCAGACCCAACCCACCACCCAGCTGGCCACTTGGGGCTCCTCCTACCTTCTCTACCACTCCCACTGGAAGGCTCCCACTCCACTCTATTCCACGTTCTACCAGTTGAAGCCAATTCTCCTGCCACCTCTTTCAGGATGTCTTCCCAGATTAGCCCAGTTCGCGCCTTTATGACTACCTCCTTCCGTTCAAGTTCACTTGCGTGCCATTTCACAGAGTGACCTCAGGCCAGCCCTTATCTTTCCATTGTCAGCAGCACTGATCTACATCCACAATCAATTAGTGATGCCTGCCGTGGGCATGGGAGGGACGTGACAATAGGTGCAGAGTGGACATCTCTGAGCCACTTGGACGGTATACCCAGAGGGCATAGGCGGCCTTTGCCCTTTCAGCATCCCTGTGGGGCTGCTGCCATTTATGAAGTTCCTCCCCTGGGCCACTTCCTGCTCTTGCACATGGGCTAGAACCCGGATCTAGCAGAGTTCAAGCTCTCAGCCCTCCACTCCATGCCTCTCTGTGTCTGGACATCAGTCCTGGTCCTGGTGCCTGTGACTTTGAGCCGTGGTTTCCCTGCCTGTAAAATGAGGGTGCTGGTCTGTGGCTCCCCAAGGTCCTTCCAGGGTCTGCCTTGGATAGTTTGCATTGTGCTGGCTCCCAAGGGCAGACTGAGACAAAGGGACATTTGATCAGATGTTAATATAGGTCAGATACAAAGGTAAGTGAGGATAAAGGGAGCAGCTAATTAGTGACATTGTTCTCCACAAGGCCTTCCCGAGAGTTTCAATTAGGTTGTTTCTCACAGGGTATATGTGTGTCGAAGAGGAAAAAACACACGAAAGGGGCAAAGCCACTTTCCTTCCTTCCTTCCTCCCCTTTTGAGGTAAATTCAAACAGGTCGGAGCCAGAATGATCCAACTCCCACCCCCATGCCTACCGCATTACACCTGGGGAAACTGAGGCCCAGAGATAACAAGTCCAAGGTCATCTAGCAAGGCACAGTGAACCTGGCATGAAAGCCCCAGCATCCTGCCTCCGGACCAGTGCCCTTTCTAACCGCTGAAATCCAGCCATCGGCTCTCTTTGGATTTTAGACTCTTAGTAAAAACACCCTGAAAGACAAAGGGCCTTGGCTATACCCTGGCCGGGTTTTATCTGGCTGTGTCATCCTTTTAAACTGACCCTAAGCAAAGCGAGTGAAACACCTGCCCACACAAGAGGCCTCAACCCCCCCCCGGCCGGTGCTTAAAGACTCGGGTGCCCAACCCAGGGCTCGGACCGCTGGAAGCTTGCCCCTCCGTCTTGAAGTCCGGAAGCACGCAGCGTTGCTTTACCCCCGGGGAACAGGAGATCCCCTCATATGGATGGGGGGAGGGTGTGGTCCAGACAACACGATGAGTGACTGATAGGGAACCATGGGGCTCTGCTTACTAAGAGAAGACAGAGCCCCCGCTTGGGGACCAGCCAGAGGTGGATATGGGCCGGGCAGCTTAGCTAAGGCGGCAGCCACTCAGCACCAAGGCAGAGGCCCGCCCCCATGCCATGCCAGACCCTGGAACAGGCCCTCAGGCCCTGGCGGGATTCCCACCCCACCAGGCCAGCTGGTCTGGTCAACGCAGGCTTAATGACCACGAAATCAGCCCTGCATGGTCTGCCTCTAAGCCTGGCCGACCCGCCCCAGGGCCACGGGAGAGCCTGATCTCCAGGCCTGGCCCCCGTCTCCTCTCTCCTCTGAGCCTCTCCCTGATCCTGGGACAGCTCTTCTCGTGATGCCTTCAGACATCAGTGGTCAACGGCCCCTCATCCCCACTTCACAGGAGGGAAACAGTCTGGCGGGGTGAAAGGACTTGCCCAAAGTCAGCCTGGGAGCAGCAAGACCCGAATGTGACCGGGGTGTTAGGGCCCGCTAGGAGCCGAGGCACGGCCCTGAGGGTGGCGAGCAGACTTACCCCGGGACTTCATCCCGATGAAGCGGTTCTCCACGATGTCGATGCGGCCCACACCGTGCTTGCCCCTGTGGGGAGAACCGGTCACTCGGGGTCACAGGCAGGGCGTCAGGCACCATCTCGGGATCCAAGACTCAGAGGACATGTGAGCCAGGCCCCCTGGTCCAACCACCCATTGGACAGGTGGGGAAACTGAGGCCCAAGGAGGGAAGGGCTACCCTAGGACACACAGCGAGTTCAACTTCCTTTATCTCTGTCCTGGGCCTCACGTGGCACCCAGCCCTATCCACTGCTCATCTTTCCTTCTACCCTGGTCTCAGATCCAGTAGAGAGCTTGGAAGTCTCGGACCATCCCTAGGGGACAGCAGACCCCGGGGTTGTTACTTTCCACAGCTGAGGGCCACCAGGACTCTCCCACGGAACCAGAGGACCCCATGGCTATGGGGCTGTGCCGAGGCTGACTGCGGGACACTGGCCTGTCCTCCCTGGCCCCTCAGCCTCAGGCTGGGACCATCAGCCCCAGTGGTCCGGGCTGGCGCTTTGCCCAAGACTGTGGTTTCCCAGGAGGCCGGGCAGGGCTGCGGTCACTCACGCGACTTCATTCAGGTACAGGAAGAGCTCCAAGGCCGTGCTGTGGGTGGTGCCATCCCCGACGTTGGCCACCTTCACAGGGACCCCTAGGGCGGGAGGAGAGGGCAGTGGGCCCGTGGCTGGAGCTCAGCGGACGAGCCTGCGCCTGCTACCCCGCCCCTTCCCTCCACCCGAAACGCCTTAAATGGATGTGACAGATATGGACTCCAAATGACTCCTTGAAAAGCCCTGTGCAGGTTGAGGCCTGCTGGGGAGAGAGAAGGGGCGAGAAAGCCCCCCAGAATGAAAAGGAAAATGCAATAAAAACCTCTCCCCCACCCTTCCCATTCTCTTTGCTCCTTTTGCATTTAGGGGCTGTGAAATTGGAACCAGGCCCTGAACTAATTGAATTTCACGCTCCACCATTGTCTTACGAGGGAGTACCTTCTGTCCCACCAGTTACGGGGCGGGGGGAGCGCCTGGCTGAGGTGCGACTGAGCTCACACACACGCACACACACACGCACACACGCGGGCCCCGGCCACGTCTGTCAGGCGGACCCCCAAGCCCCAACCCTGTACCCCAGACCCGCACACAGCCATCTGATTGATGGGGGTGAAATGATGCCCGCGCCAGCAGGCGAGGTGCTGGAGGCGTCTGCATTCTGAGAAGTTGGGTCTGGGGTGGCAGGAGGGCAGGGAAGGGCCTAGTCGGGGGGGGTGGCTGGAGGGGGGCAGTGTGTGGGTTCGGGGTTGACTTTGAATAGCAAGGGGCACTTTCTCGAGCGGCGTGAAATGAGCAATAAATGTATTAGAGGACTAACAAGAGAGCTGTAACAGTGACAAAGAAAAGCTGTTCAAAGTTGGCGGCTAATCCCCCACCCATCTGCCCAGCTCATTACCATGTAGCCAGCCATCGGGTGCCAATCAGGCCTCAATAGCGGCTTTCGAGTCTTTATTAGCCAGGCGCCGCTTGGAGGGGCTTCGCTCAGGGGCTGTCAGCCTCACCATTCTTAACCCCCATTTCCAGGGGTTTTATAACTTGGTTGTAAATTGCTATTAAATGTAAGTCTGCCCAATAATGAACCTTAAGCCCCTCTCGCCACCCCCCCGCCTCTCCCCTCTCCCTTTCTCTCCCTCCGGGTCCTATTATGGCCCTCGCGGGGCCTTGGATGGGGCCTGCCCCAGAGAGGAGCTGACATTGTTGGTGCTGCTGCCAGAGAAAGCCTCTTAGCCTTTAAAATAGTTAATAATTAGATTAAAACTTCAAATAAATTAACTAGAGAGTGAATGGGGAGTAGCCGAGGAGGGTTCCTCCCGTCTACTTTTTTTTTTTTTTTTTCCAGACGGTCCCCAGATCATTAAAATGGATCACGTTTCTTCTTGGGCTCAGCCCTCGGAGCTGCCCTATTCCTGGAGGAAAGGGGGTCAGAGCCTGTGTTCGGGACCCTCTGCTGCCTCCTGCCCGCCTCCCGCCCGCACCGCCCTCCCAGTTTTCCGGGGGACCTGGGGTGGGGTGCGCTGCCTGGCTTCATCTCACCATCTTCTCAGAGATGGTGCCCAAAGAGGCCCCACGCCAGCACAGCCCCGGGTCAGAGACAGCGGGCCTAAGATGGACTCAGTGCTCCAGCTACCTGCAGGGGCCTCAGACTGAGGGCCCTTTGGTCCCCAGGGGGCATGAAATTCAAGGTTTTGAACTGACGGCGGCGGGGCGGGGTGTGGGGGGAGCGATGAAGACGCCCATTGACTTGCCCAGGCTCTTGGGAAAGGCCGGGAGGAGGCAGATTATTAAAGTATCAACAGGCTTTTTTCCCAGCGCCTCACTCCATACCCCAGGCTCGGCACCCGCGAGCATCATTTCTGTGGCCCATTTTACAGACGAGTGAGCCTGAGGCCCAGAAGGGTGAAGCTGGTCGTCAAGGTCACACTGGCAGGTGAGAGCAGGGATCTATCGGGGCCCCTGCCTGCCCCGCCCCATCCTCCGTCTCCGAGGCGCCTTGTGCACAGAAGCGCCAGCCTCCCTGCCTGGGCTTGGGACACCCTCACGCCCCCTCTTGGTTCCTCCATCTCTGCCTCTCCGATTTCTGCAGCCTCCTGGAAAAGCCCTCTCCTTGGACGCTCGGAGCCCTCGCCTTGAACCTGGTCCTGCTCCTCCCATGACCCAGCACGCCTTGCTTTCCCTCCATCTTTCAGGGCAAAGGGGTTTGTCCCTGGTGCCAGGCTCAAGGCTGGGCACTCAGTTCAGGCCAGCAAACACTTCTTGATGGTGGCAGACAAGATGAGGAGATCAGGACACAAGCAAGAGCGGCAGCAGCTTTGAACCCAGGATGGGGGGTAGGGAGACGCATCAGGCAGCTAACTTAGGGCTAGCTATGGGGTCAGGGGGGCCCCCGAGGCTGGCTCTGTAAGACTCATACTGGCTGACCACCTCTGTGATGCAGGGCCCTGTGCTGGATACACCTTGTCCAGATCTTATTCTATACCATGAAAACACGAGGCAGTGGATACTCTTTTATCCCCAGTTTACAGATGAGGAAACTGAGGCCAGGAAAGTGCGGTGACTTCCCCAAAGGGCCAAAGCAGTTGGCAAGTGGCTGCTCAGGGACTAGAATGCTCCCTCCAGACGTGGTGCCCACGAACTGATGGACATCAGCAGAGGGTGCTTTCTTCCCGAGCCTGGAGGCTTCCACAGATCACGCCATCTGGGGAGGGGGCAGTTGGGAACATTTGAAGCCCCAGCCTGGACCCTGGCTTCCAGGAACACAGGAGGGATGCAGAGGGCTCATGCCCAGGCTCCCAGGCAAGGAGGGGAAAAGAGCCAGGGCCCCAAGAGTCCACGCCTTGGAGTCCCGACAGGCGGGCACCTACCTTTCTTGAACTCGATCTCAAGGATGTCTGGGCTGTTGGGGGCTTTGGCCGGGTCCTGGGTCTTTGTGTAGAGGCCTGGAGGCGCTTGGTTCTGAAAAAAGACAGAAAGAGGTTGGAGGGCGGTGTGCCAGAGCCAAACCGTGCCATGCCAGCCCCTGGACACCCTGCACGCCGCCTCCTGCGCCCCTCTCCAGAACCAGGGCGCTGCTGGCACTTGCCATCGGCTGGTCAGTCCAGCAGGCCTCCCAGCCCCCCACCCGGAGCCAGCCCCGCTTGCCAGGGGCCTGGGAAACAAAGGGCTCAAGAAATCAGACAATTTTTCCCCTCAACTTGATCTCATCTTTTTCTTTGACGCCCCCGCAGCTGGAGGTAGAATATAGCAGGAGGAGCCAGTCAGGCAGGAAAAGCGTGACTTTGGGGGAGCGAGGCGCTCGGCGGGCTTCCCGGGAGCGGGCTCAGGCGCACACGCTCTCCCCGCTCTCCTCGGCACCGGGAATTGGGGTTTATTCTGCACTGACCGCAAAGCTAATGACTGCGCATGACCCCAGCAGGTGCTCTGGCGAGCAGAGCCGTCCCCGGGGTCCCAGAGGTTAATACTCACAGGGAGAAAAGAGAAGAGCAAAGCAAAAACCCATTTGAAAACACATCAACCTTTATGTATATTTTTTTTCTTGGGCGTGTTGGAAAAACGGGCCTCTCCCTCGTCTTGATGCAGCGGCGGAGGGGCCGCTGGCTGCCTGGAACTCTCCAAGTCCCTCCTGCCTCCCGCTCCCGAGGCCCTGACCCGCCCCCGCCCCCCCGCCCCCAGGCTGTGGCTCGGACACTTGCCACGGTGGGGGCCGGGGCCCTTTGGGCCTGACTGCGCAAGTCCGTCCGTCCCCGGGGGCACGCCAGGGCCCAGCACTGTTATCCACCTGCCGACATCCTGGGAAGTGCAGTCCCTTAAGTCTTGCCTTTCAAAACCCTGCAAACATTCCCATGCCACTTTGCAACTGCAGCGTCCTTTGTGTTCTCCGCAGCCCCGTTTGGTAAGAAGGTCAAGTATTGTTACCCCACCTATGGAGGAAGAACTAGAGGCGGAGCGGGGGACTGTAGGTGCAACCCTCCTGTATGCTGTGTGGAGGTGGGGGCCACACGGCCCAGGTCAGGAAGCCCACGAGGCCCTCAACAGTGATGTGTTGGATTTCAGAGTGGTGGAAAATACCCCCAAAGCCGGGAGTCGAGACCTCAGGCTGTGGGGTCTTGGGCAAGTTGCTTCACCAGTTCGAGCCTCGGTTTTCTCATCTGTAAAATGGGGGGAAATGATACCTGCCTCTGACTGCCTTATAATTGAAATGTATAGACAATTTTAATATTTTTTTACTGGACATGGAAATCACCCAAGAAGATGCCAGAGAGGGCCTGGTGCAAGCTGTAACCTGCCCTGCAGGCGACAGGACTGCTGGAACAGCCTCCTGGTGATGCCACCCTCCGAGAAGAGCTGCTCCAGGAGAGGCAGGGCCACCAGGGGTGCCTCAGATCCCTCATCTCCGGTCACTTTGCTTGCTGGCTCTATGTCAGGGTGACCAACCATCCCGGTTCCCATATCCTGAGAAACCCCCCAGTCCTGGGCAAACAGGGACAGTTGATCCTTCGAGCTTTACTTCTGAGCTCAGATGGGGCCAGTGATGAAGCCCTCACACCTCCAAAGGGCTGTGTGGCTTGAGGCCAGCTGTATCCCTTCATCTGTTTCCATCTGTGGGGCAGGAACAAGAACCCAGAACGGACCTCCTGGACAGACCCAAGGAGGAGGAGGGTCCTTAAGGACCTCCAGCCTGATGCCTCCATGGACCAGTTGGAAAACTAAAGCCAAAGAAGCCGCCTGTCCAAATCATACCACCCCACCCCATCGGCATGGGAGTCAGCCCCGAGGACCCTAGAATCCCTATCCTGTGCTCTTTCCATCACCCCATGCTGTTACCCAGCCGCTCTGCCGAGAAACAGCACCAGGGATGTGTCCAGAGACAGCTCGGGCATCAGGCTGGTTTCAGAGAAATGCCCGGCTCCCCAGGCCCTACTGGGTCCTGCCGACCACCACATTCGTTGGGAACAGACAGGCCCGAGGGCCGTCCTTGGCCATAAGGCAAAGTGAAACAGGGCTTGGGGCCTCTGGGTGACCAACAGGACTCCAGAGCTCCTTTCCCACCTGCCCGGGGCTCCTCACTGGCTGTCCAGCCCAGCCTGAACTCAAAGCAGGTACCAGTGCTGAGAGCCCCCGTGCCTCCACCTGAGGCCGTCTCCCTCCCACCTCCACCTGTTCTGCGCCCGCCCGCCGGCCCATCAGTTCCCAAACACTTAAGGGAGCCACAAACAGGACGAGAATGTCTGCACTGGAAGGAGAGAGGAGGTGGGAAGCCCTCGAGGGACCAGCATCCCAGCTCTCTGCAGTGGGAAGTAGGAGGCTTCTGACACCCTGACAGCACCGATTAAATAAAATAACTAAATAGAAATAAAGTGACATTTGCTTTGCATTCCAAGGTGGCTCACGCCTGCCTTCTTTTTACTCTCCCTCCTAAAAGCCCAGTTCAAATGACAAATAGTTTGTTGCTGAGTATCAATAACATCTATTTATCCATCCCAACGGGAGGGCTCACTTCCAATGTCATCCTGGGGGGGGTGTTGGGGGAGGGAAGAGAGTGAAGAAAAAAAAGAGAGAGAGAGAGAGTGGGGGGGGGGGATGGGGAGAGGGCGAAAGAAAGCATGAAACAGGGCCGAGAAGGAGAAATTGAAAGCAAATGGCCCATGAACTAAACCATGATGTACAGGCATGATCGATGCTGCAAATGGTTTATTCATCCATCAGATATGGCGGGCCGGCAACTGAATGCACTCTTTCACTGTGGGCCGTATGAAGTTAAAGCAAGTAAATTTCTATCTTTCTTCGCATTAGCTGCCTCATTGCCCTTCAATCAGCCCTCACGGAGGCAGAAAATGGCTCCGCCATCTGCCTTCAAACCCTCCCCTCGGCAGGTCTCGGGCTCTTTTTGGAGAGGGGGAGGGGCACCGGTTCCCTGAAGCTCTGTCTCCCCAGCGCCTCCCAAGGGGCCCGGGGCTGCCCGGGGTACAGCGTTCCTCCACCAAGGAGAGTAGTGCCCCCGGGCCCCTAGCGGCTGCCCCCTCGTCCCTGGGATCTACGGTGGCAACGGGAGGACAACAGGCTCCCCTGGCCCGCACCCTGCAGCGGAGCTGCCTGGGAAAGCAGGGCCAGAGTGGCCAGACCCTGGGTTCCTCGGCCTGGCCCTACACTTCTCAGCGGGAATGTTGTCTCCCCCTCGACTCACATGCAGCCCAGCCTTTCCGGCCTGATGAGAGGGGTCCTGAGAGAACCGTGGCTCCTTCCTCGCCAGATAATCTTAGTCGGCCTGAGGAGGGAGGGCAGGACCCCTGGCTCCATGACTGAGGCCTTGCCCTGTGCTAAGAACAGGCCAAGTGCTTTCGATGCCCCAGGAGAGAGGTGTTGTGATTTCCCACTGTTTCCATAAAGAGTCAGAGGTTCAGAGAGGGTGGGTAACTTGCCCAAGGTAGCACAGCAATAGAAGCAGAGTCAGGATTCAGACCCGGGTTTCAGATCTTTGGGAGCCAAGCACTAACTTTCCCACCTTGACTGGGTGGTAGAATCCTGAAAAATGCACTCTTTAGCACTTACTTACCCATCCACTGCCCTCATTAGAAAGGAGGCCAGAGAGGGGAGGGGACCTGCACTGCCCGGCACTGCCTGAGGGGCGATTTCCCCTCCGGCCTTGGCTCTGCTCCCCCAGTCCTGAGGTGAGAGCGCCACAGGCCGCTACAGAAGCGGTGGGATGGTTGCCCAGCGGGCCTGGAGCCTGGGGGACACCCGCCTGGAAGCCGGCGGCAGCGCTCAGCCCCCTCCGCCCCCCTGGGCGCTGGCTGACTGGCTAATTAGGGGTGGCTGGCCTGAGTGCCTTGGGGTCGGCAGAGCATGAACTGGAAAAGCCCGGGGCCGGCAGGCAGCCCCCAGGGGACGAAGGCGCAGGCTCTCCTGAGTGACACGGCCGGGCCAAGCTGGGTGCAGAAGGGAGGTGCGGGTCGCTGGGGAACCACAGAGGCCGGAAGGCCACTCCTGCGATGGGGCAACACGGCCACCAGGCCTGCTCCTTTGCTGAGCAGCTGGTGCCCCGGGGAGAGTCACTTCCCTGGGCCTCAAGTTTCCTCACCCACGAACCAGGAGGCTCAGAGGCAGGAGGCCAGGAATGCGAGCCGGGAAAATGCGAATGCCAGGCCTGGCTCCAGAAACGGTCACTGGTACGCGCTATATTATCGCCAACTCCGACCAAGAGGCCTGGTGCCTGTACAGGGGAGCCACCCGGGGCCAGGCGGGGCTCCAGCTCCCCCCACCTCCCCCGAAGCACCCGGCCTCCTCCACTCCAGCTGGTCTTCCTGGACACCCCAGGCCCGGCCCTCCAGCACACTTCTCCCCTAACATCAGACGAGCACCCCACCCCCAAAGCAGCCGCCCTCCGGGGCAGGGGGCTGCTGAGCCAGGCAATGGAGACACAGTCCCTCAGGGA
This sequence comes from Physeter macrocephalus, assembly GCF_002837175.3. Taxonomy (NCBI): domain Eukaryota; kingdom Metazoa; phylum Chordata; class Mammalia; order Artiodactyla; family Physeteridae; genus Physeter; species Physeter macrocephalus. The sequence goes on from NW_021146271.1 coordinate 13,012, forward strand.
CAAAGAGACTTTTCTCTTCCCAGGGTAGATCTCGCTCCATCTCCCACGGTGGGCGGGGGGGATATACAAAGGAAAACCCCCCAGGGAGAGAAATCCTAAACTTCAAACACAGCCGAGGCCCAGCCTCCAGGGGCATCAGGGCGGCCTGACGCAGGCTGGCACAGGCCCAGACGAATGGGTCCTGAGGCTCTGATCTGTGCCACCTCCCCCGGTGGCAGCAGCGGCCTGAGAGGGCACAGGCTGGGCCCTCCCACAAGTGTCTCATCTGCCTAATTGCTTCTTTATTGTCTCACAATCACACTCTGGCTCTATGCTGCCCTGAAATATTTCCTTCTCCTATTCATCCTGACAGCAATTAGAAAAAGAGCACGGGGTGGGGGTGGGGGGTGGATCTTAAAACGCAGTGTGGAGTGGCCAGGCGGCGGGGCACCCGGTGGGGAGGGTCGGGGAACATAGGCAAGACTCGGCCCCAGCCTCACGCCCGGCCCCCCGTGAAATTTCAAATTAGGCTACAAACACACCAGACAGTGTCGGCACGGAGCAGCCACCGCTAGACAGCCGGCTTGGGGAAATGGGGAATTACCTTGGGGTTCTCCAGGATTCCAGCCTCGTAGCTGTAGGGGAGAAGAAAGATGGGGGTCAGTGGAGGGGTGCAGAGGGACACAGCCTTGACACCCCGACCCCCAAGGTAAGTCCGGTCGGTCCTTTTATCGCCGCCAAGCCCGCCTGGAGCATTCTGGGCCCACCGCAGTTGGCCGTGGGAGCTGCAGGCTACAAGCAAGGGCCTGGGACACTTCCCTCAGTCTTCAGGGCGTCAGATCCAGGGGGCCTTCTCAGAGGGTTGTTCCCAGATGCTGTTCTGCTTTCGATGCCCTTCCCTGAGCCCCGGCCGGTCCCTCCTCATCCTTAAGGTTTTAACCTCAAATGCCACTTGCTCAGAGAAGCCCTCCCTGACACCCCAGCCGAGGCCAGGTGCCCCTTATCTGGCCGGCACTCAGCAGAACTGCAGCAAGAGCTGGGAATGAGGCGGCCTGTTCTCCTCGAGGCGCCCGGGCTCCGCAAGGGCAGGGACCGTGTGTCGTGTGGGCCGCCACTACATCCCGGCCCGAGGCAGACGGGCGCTCACTGACGCTGAGCACAGCAGTGGACAGGGGGGCGACGTCTTACCTGATGTGCATCAGGTTCTCGTCCATGCTCCACGGGCTCTTGGGGGTGACTGGGACGGGAATTCCATGTTGCTGCAGGTAAGAGGCAACGCCGCGTTGGCGAGAGGCAGCTTGAAGTAGACACAAGGGTCAGGCCCAGCTGCCTTGGTTTTCTTTCAAGGTCAAAGACATCCCCAGACTCCGGCTCCCACGCAGGCAAGGCCCTGGACGCACCCCTGGTTTCCTTCCCCTCCCCCAGGCTGCTCAGGGAGGGAGTGAGGGCCCCATTTCCAGACATGCCCAGGCAGAAACCATAAGACCCTGTGTCTGAGATGCTGTGGAGTGGACGCTGGCCTTGGAGGTTTCTTCCAGAAGATTCTGAGTCTATACTTCAAGTGCCCCCCGAAGCACTTAGGAGTGTGCCAGGCAGTGTGCCGAGGGTCTCCCAGCACCACCGGCTGACCCCCACCGTGGCCCTATGAGCCGGGAGCTGGAATGGACCCAACTTCCAATATGGATCTCAGCCAAGGCATCTGCACCCACAGGGGTGCTTAACGTTCACCCGAGGAAGCGAGAGGCGCCCATGAGGGCTGCTCATTCAGGACACTTGTTTACGGGGCGTGGCCGGGCGTGTCCCAGGGCCACTTCTCCCCACTGCCCAGCAGTCACCACACACATCACTCTGCAGCCCTGAAAAGGAATAGCCCCCATCCTTCCTGTTGGCTCGGATTCTGCTTTGCTTCCCAGATGATCCATGCCTTGGTTCAAGGAGAAAAGTTATCCCTCTGGAGACCCTGGGCCTGAAAGGCTGTTGGTGACGCTTGGAAGGCCTTCTGGATTAAAGATGTGGCTGGCTTCCTGAGCTGCCCCGTGCTGCCCTGGCTGACACCTGGTTGGATCCAGCACGTGCGTTACATCCTGCTTTCCCCTCCCGGGCTTACCGGGCACAAAAGCTGAATGGCCCAGCCGGGCCCCCTTTAAGTCAGCGAGATCGTCCTCTCCGCCTCCCAGGCCCCCTTTCAGCACCTCGCCCCCTGGCTGGGTCCCCCCACCTGGCCAGCCCAGGGTCCCACAGCCTCCACCAGCATCGCCCCGTGTCTCTTAATGGGGCTCTGCCCAGGCTCAGATCATGCCCACGACTCAGATTCTAGAGGCTTCCTCCAGGGAGCTGCTGTTTCCTTCATCAGCACCTTAAAATTTCAAAATAAATCAGGTTATCCCCTCTTGATTTTTGTCAAGCTTTACCCAGAGGCGCCTTTTAAAAGAAACAGCCCACGCCCACTCTAAACTCTGCATACCCTTCAAAGTAAACCACATGGGCAAACGGAACACCTCATTTAGAGGCTGATCAATGTCAGGGGGCTCCTTGTCCCCCATGAAGCTGCCCAGAGTCAAATCCACACGCTTGCCCTGTGCCATCTCCGGGTAGAGGGGCCAGGTGTGGGGACCAGGACCCTGTGCCAGATGGGCTGAAATCCCCTCAGAGAGGACTCCCCGGGCTGGGGGCTGAGAAAACCAGCAGGCGGGTTCCCTGGAGCCTTTCTTCTGGGGGGTGGTTTGGAAACACTCTTGCCTTTCCTCTTTCCCGCTGGGGCTCCATCGGAGCAAGGAGAGAAGAACGGGAGGTAAGGGGCGGAGGAGGGAAGAACAGGATGGGCAGCCCTTCCTCAGCAGGGAGGTGTATACAAATGCCAAACACAGTCCCTCCACCAAAGAGATTTGTTTCCCCTCCCCTCTCCATCCTGAGCTCCCCGCCAACACACACACACACTGGAAATTCTGGAGGCAACTGAGAACAGAAAACAAAACCATCTTCAGCATGTACACAGGAGACTGTCCTGCTTTCCAGCCTCCGACCTTGCACGCTGGCTTCAAAAGAATTATGGTGACAGTGATAAAGATGGGGTGATTCTGAGTGTTTTTCCCTTGGACGACGGATTTGCGGGGAGGTGGAAAGCGATGCAAATGCATGTTTTTGATGAGTCTCCTAACAGCACCTTGTGGCCTTGGCGACTTAGGAATCTTGAAAGCAGGGCTTTTCAAAGCCCCATTGATTTTCGTCTCAGCTGAAGCAGCTGCCTGGCTCTGAATTCTGGACAGAGTCTGCTTGCTGCTCAGTCATTCTGGTCACTCCCCGGGTGCAGGGACACGGCCTCTGTCCTAGAATGTGGTCAGATTACCGAGAGCTCAATTCTGATCCCAGCCTCCAAGGGAGGGTCGGTGGCCGGAGACACAGACTCATCTCTCCGGGGCGAACTTTCCTGTTTAGAAGGTTATTTGAGACAGAAGCTGAGCCTAGGGCCTTTTCCCCAAAATCTGGGAAGGAGGGACAACAATACTCCTGAAATTCATCTTTTCTGGAAAAACCAGGAGCCGCTTTTGTTTGGGAGCTTCACGGAAATGAAGGGCAGCGTATGGGTCAGCCCTCTCTTGAACCACAACCGCAGGCGTAAGAATGTAGATGGGCGGGGGTCTCAATTCATTGCTCTTAAAGATAAAACGTGCTTCGTGTTCTGTATCATCGAGGAGACCAAGGAGGGGAAAAAAAGCCTCTAACCTTGTTCTCTTAATAGCTCTGCTATTTGAAAATTTGTGTGGCAGCATATGGGCTTGCTCTTGTAAACTCCCCTTTTAATAATAAAACAACAGATGGTAGAGGAGATCTTTCCTCCGAGCTCTCCAGGTCTTAATGGGATGCTGGCGGTAGGGGCAGGGCTGCGTCCCCGCCGTGTCCCCTACCAGGCGGCCCCTCGGCCGCAGCAAGAGCTCACAGCCAGCCCTGGTGACTGCTGTTTAAGACCCCGAGCAATTTTCTGGTGTATGCACGGGGTTGCTTTCCCCTGTCTGACTGATTGAGGCTGTTTGTCAAGGGCTGCCATCGAGTCGCTGAAAAGAAAGGTACCCTGGGGAGTGGCTAAGGATCTTGATGCAAAACTTCTAATATGTTTTACTGCAACTTGTACTTCAAAAGGGCTGGTGCGGGCTTCCCCGGTGGCGCGGTGGTTGAGAGTCCGCCTGCCGATGCAGGGGACGCGGGTTCGAGCCCCGGTCCGGGAAGATCCCACATGCCGCGGAGCGGCTGGGCCCGTGAGCCATGGCCACTGAGCCTGCGCGCCCGGAGCCCGTGCTCCGCAAAGGGAGAGGCCACAACAGTGAGAGGCCCGCGTACCGCAAAAAAAAAAAGGGCTGGTGTGACAAAAGTCTTTGTCTGCCTCTGCCCCTCGGAGCGCCTACCTGTCCCTGGGAAAGCACTGGGGACACTTAGGTACCGGAGGGGCACAGAACAGCCGGGCCCACACCCGGGCCCACACCCTCCGTCCGCCCGTCCCCTGACTGCCACACACCGCAGAGGTGGCAGTTGGAACAGGAAGCAGAGGGGGCCCGTCGCCCTCCTGCTCGGCGGACTGGGGGCTCCCTTGGGAGATGCCCCTGGCAGTGACCACACCTCTGCGGAGCCGGCCCAGGGAACAGGTGTAACGGGGCGGAGGGTAGCAGCCAGGGCAGAGGTTCAGTCTCCAGGCGTGGGTATCAGTCCCAGCCTCGTGCCTCTGGCCCCGACAACCCCCTTGGAGGGCTGTGCCTGGAGGGCCCTGGGCCAGGGCCGGGGTGACGGTGGGGTCTGGCCATACCTTCGCGTACTCCATCAGATCGTTGCGGCCCTGGAACCGGTTGTAGAACTCGGGCATCCTCCAAGGAGCGATGACCTGGACATGGGGCAAGGAGTCAGGCCCGGGCAGCCTCTCCTGGCTTTAAGCTGCAGAGCTGGCCACTCTGGTAAGGGGCCTGAGGCTCCACCGGGCACCTGGGTGGGGGCTTTATGCAGCCCACGGGGTGTGGGCAGGGGAATGACATGGCCTGCCGCCCTAGAGGGTGGCTTTGGAGAGGCCCGAGCTCTGCGGCCGAATGGCCGTGCGTCCTCAGGCGGGTCCCTGACCCTCTGGGCTTCAGTCTCTCCAACTGAGACTTGAGGGTTTGAACTAGATAGGCCTCAAGTCTCTTGATGGCACCCCTGTCCCGAGGGCCAGGACCCGCACCCCTGGTGACTAAGGAGGGGTTCACGTTGCTGCAGCTGCACAGCCCGGCCCTGCCGCGGGGCAGTGAGGCCCGTGCGACATGCAGTGCCCCCCGGCCCACTCCCCTTGCTTCCCTCCCTTTCCCTCCCCCGGGGCTGCTCTGCCTGGGGAAAGGAGGGGAGCTGGGGCCTGACTGAAGGGACCGAATTCAGCCCACCAGCCTGGGGGGTCGGGGACAAGTCCCCAACGAAAGCTCCCGCTCAGCCGTGGAGCCAGCCAGCCCCCTCGCCTCTGCCGACAGCAGCCGAACTGGGGTGGAGGTGTCATCTAGACGGAGAAGCCGGTGTGATTTCTGGGCTGGGAAGCTGATGAGAGTGGCGTGTGCGTGGGGTCCCCCAGGCCTGGAATGAGCAGTGCCCGCGCGCGGAGCACCCTCTGGCCTCATCCTAGTTCCCGGAGACCAGCCTGGGACCCCGTCCCCAGCCCCATCCCACCCCTAGCCCCGGCCTCTGCAGACAAAGACCCAGAAACCGGACACCCTGGCCCCCCAAGCTGCTGGGGGAACAGAGAATGGGGGTCGGGGAAGGGCCTCACGCCCACCCGCCTACAGCATCAACAGGCAGCTACTATCCGGGGCCTTCTCTGCCGCCTGGTGTTTGGGGTCAAAACAGATCATTAGAGTTCATTACCGCTCACCTCTAGGCCACTCTCACCCCCCAAGCAGCTGCTGGCTGGTTAAAGGGACAGAGAAAGATGTTCCACTTAAAAGAAAAAAAATGAAACCCCTTAGGGACCCTTGTGGGCTTGGGAGGGGCACGTTTTCTGTAGCTTCAGCCCGAAGTGGCCTCAAAGGAGCTGGACCCACGCCTGCCTGTGCCGTCCAAGATGGCACCCGGGCGCCACGTGTGACCACCAAGGCCCGAATCGTGGCCAGTCCCAGGTAAGTGTAGAGCACACAGTGGGTCTCAAAGGGTTAGTACCAAAAGCATGTAAAACATCTCAATAATTTTTTTACATCGATAACAGGTTGAATGGTACCATTTTGGATACACAGGGTTCAATAAACCGTAGTAAAATGATGTCACCTGTAGCTTTTTATCTTGGGTTTTTTTGTTTTGTTTTGTTTTGTTTTCCTACGTGGCCACTAGAAAAACTGAAATCGCCCTTGGGCCTGTGTTTGCGGCATTTCGTGTATGTCTACGGCTCGGCCTTGTGCTCTGGGTGCCCAGAGGCCTGATCCTACTGATTCTCATCCCAGGAAAGAATCCAAGACCCCGGGGGTCAGGGCTCAGGCAGCCGGGAGGAGGAGGGCCTTAGCTGGGCGGCCCCCACTGGGGCGGAGAGGGCTGTGAGCAGCCCAGATACGGGCCCACCGATCTGCACCCCGGAAGCCAGACCCGGCATTGCAAGGACCCCGGCGGACGGGCAGCCTCATCTTTCCGTCCAGGGCCTGACCCACCCAGGCACCTGGGCGGTGTCTCGGGAAGGACAAACGGTCAGGGACAGAGTGTTGTCCCCCCGCAGTTGGCGTGAGTGAAGGGAGCTCTCCATGGGAAAGGAGGGCGCCACCCACCACAAGGTCCCTGTCTGGAGAACCTCCCAGAACCCCATGCCCCACCCCCCCCAGGGGCCTCAGCCCCCGGCGCCCACCCTCTAGGGGGAGGAGCAACATCTTACCTTCATCTGGGGGGCCAGCGAGTAGCATGTGAGCTCAAACCGGATCTGGTCGTTGCCCTGAAACGTGGGGCGGGACGGTCAGGAACCACAGAACGGGGACCACTTGCGGGGGGCGGCGGCGGGGGCAATGCCGCGTGGCCTTCAACGATGCAGCCGAGGGCCACTCAGGGCGGAGCCCCTGGGTGGTCCCCTTCTCGCATGTGCTCACCTCCAACCTCACAACCTTCGGAGGTGGGTCCTACGAGCCTGTGTGAAAGATGAAGACTGGGCTTTCTTGGAGAGGGCTTTCCGCTCTGGACTTGAACCTGGGACTCCCCGAGTACAGAGCTGAGCTGTGCGGGCACTCAAGCGTGCAGGACGTGTGTCTATGTGTCTGCAAGATGCCCACGTGCCCGTTGTGTGCTGAGCTGTGATGGTCGTGACCTTGTGCGCGCTGCCGTGTGAGGGGGCGTGCACGCGGCTCATCACGTGTGTCTGCACCTCAGGGGGTGCACACACATGCAGGGCTGGAGGCCTGGCCCCGCCGAGACTCCAGGCAGCCCCCGAGCTGCCCACACGTCAGCCTCTTCCCGAGGGCCTCCCACCTGCCCGGCCCCGCCTGCCCCACTCCCATGCTTCCACGGTGCTTTGTCCAGAAAACCGGGAGTCCTGTCTCCTCCGGGAGCCTCAGTTTCGCTGTCTACACAGTGGCTGGCTGGGGGAGAGGTGGATCCAGGTGACCACCGAGGGTTCCTCAGCCCCTCTGCACAGAGAGGGAGACAGGCCCAGAGGTGGAAGGGACAAGTCCAAGGGCACAGGGCCTGGCCCAAGCCCGGGCACTGGGCCCCAACGGCCCCCACCGGCCTTGGGCAGGCGGCCCTGCCTCCCTGTGCCTGCGTCCTGTCCTCAGAGACAGTGGCTGCCGGCCGCCCGCCCGCTTCCCATCAGCTCGGCAGCCTGGAGAGACATCAGAGGGACCTCTCGCCTACCGTGAAAACTGCACCGGCGCGGCGAGGCAGCGGCGGGAAGAACATGTTATTTTCCAGAGTCTCGTCAGGCGACGCGGAAATACAGGTTTCAGCCCCTCTGCTCGGAGCCAGGAGCTAAGGGGCCAAGGCCGCTCCTCTCTTGGTATCTCCCGGGGCCACAAGCTGTGTGGGACCAGCCACCCCACTCACCCTCCATCCCACCCCTTCAGTGAGCGCCTACCATGCGCTGGCTGCCACATGGGAGAGCCACCTGGCCCCAGCGGGATTTTTAACCCTCTTTTACAGATGAGGCGATTCAGGCTCAGAGAGGTGGAGTCACTTGCCCAGGGACACACAGCCAGCAGGCACCACTGCCATCCTAATAGCTCACAGTCAGGTAACGAGTCTGAGCTCCACGCATAACTCATTGAACCCTTACGGCAGCCCCTGAGGTGCGTTCTGTTATTATCCCCATCTCACGGATGGGGAAACTGAGGCACAGGCGGTAATACTTGCCCGAGGGCCAGTGACCAGCACAGTCCCTGGAGCAATGGTGTCTACGATAAAAAGCAGACTTATTTTAGATTCGTAAAGCATATGGTCTAGTGTTGCATATCCCGGTGATTTTTTTCTCCAGGGCTTCAAGTTTCCCCCAGCACAATGGCAGCTTGTGCCTCCTTGGACGGGCATGCCGGGCTGGGGTCTGCCCATCAGGATCGCCATGGGGACACCCATCTGTTCCCGAGCCAGAGACCCTCGCAGAAGCCAAACAGGCTCCCCAGGCTCAGACTCTGTCCCAGACAAGAGCCAAGGCCTGTCCAGTCCTTGCCTCCCTGACCCCAGGAGCCCCAGCCCCAGGGGGGCCCTGTCAGGTTCCCCGGGGGCCGGGGAGGAGGTGTAGCAGGTCCCACACACCCCGTGTGTGTCCACGTGCTGATGTACACGTGTAAGTGCGGGTGCCGCGCCCTCGGGGACTGCACGGGGCTCTCCCATCTGCTCCTGGCCTCGCCATACAGATGGCGCCATTTACAAAACCCCTGCCGCCACACCCCTTCCCGCGTCTCAGGCTCCTATTTCCAGGCCCCTCTTCCAAAACTGGGGGGAGGAAGGGGGCCCTCGAAGGGCCATCCCAGCTTCTGTGCAGCTCTCTGGTGGGGAGGATTCAGGGTCCCCGAGGGGTGTGAAGGGGTGGACCCCAGCTCTCTCTGCACCAGGTGCCGCCTGGGCTGGGCCCTGGGTGAGAAGCTGCCTCTGGCCTCCAGGCCTTTGCACAAGCTGTTCCTGCGGCCTGGGATGCCCTTCCTCCTTGGCGTCACTGGCTAACTCTTGCTCCCCTGGATGTCTCAGCATCACCGTTACCCCCTGCTGGGTCAGGGCTCCCAAGTCCCCTGTATGGGTGTCCCAGTGTGTGGAGGACAGCCAGGGATGGGTAGGTATTCCGTGGGGGGTTCAGTGAGCCAATGCATGATGGCGACATCGGCGGGGCTGGAACAAGGGCCCGGAGGCCCTGGGTCTCTCCAGCGCCTGACTCGGGAGCCAGAAGCTGGGAGAGGCCGGGGGCTCAGGACAGTGCGTGCTAGAATCTCCCCATCTGGGAAAGCCCCCCTGCAGTCTGCTGACACCCAGCTCTTCCTCTTCACTGTGAACCCCTTGCAAAAAGTTCGGCCAAGTGTCCTACCCAGATCTGCCTCTGGGTGCCAGCCTCCTGCAGGCCACACTCACTCACTCTGGACACCCATCTCCTGACGTGTAAAGTCACTGATGCGCCCCCCACCGGCCCCCCTCCCCCCGAGCCAAGCAGACCACCAGCCCCTGCAGGTAGCTGGCCCCTCCCTCCCCACCACCGCCTGGCCTCCCTCTGGACCCCCGTCCAGGCCCTCCTGCTCCTCCTCCTCACTCACACCCCCCTCTTCTAGGAAACTGTCCACAGAGGCTGCTGGGCGTTTCCCCAGGTCCTGTTAAATAAGGGGAAACTGAGGCCCAGGAGTACGCCTTGCCCATCAACCCCCAGAAGAGATGGGAGATTTCGGGGTGGGGGGCACCGGGCCCCACCATCCCCTGTGGCCTGCCCGCTGCTGGTCTTGGAGGCCCCCCAGTGCTGTTTCAAGTCTGACTGTCCCTCTTGTGGACACTGAGCGTGAACTGCAGGGACGTCCCCGAATCTCAAGAGGCTACAGAACTGCCGCAGAGGGTGTTCTTCTCAGAACCGAAGCCCCGCAGAACCAGAGTGGGAAACAGGACCCTGGGTGGGCCAGGGCCTCCTCCAGCCGCTTCCCTGCAGGGTCAGCCTCGGAAGGCCTCAAACCCAAACCTCTGGTGCCCTCTTGTGGCCAAATGGAGCAGCGCAACAGCCACTGGCAGCTATCCCAGCTGCATGTGAGCTGGTCTAGTTGCGGCGCGGGCTGTCTCTCCCTGGACCCCAAGAGCCTCCCAGGCCAGGGGCAGACCCACCACACACACATTCACTCCACTAGCCCTGAAAGCCACCCTTCCTCAGTCCTGATGGTATTTCTGGAGGGACCTTCTCCAGGCAGGAGCCCTTCCATAATCCTCACTTCCTGGCCTCAGCTTGAATACCTCCTGGAACAGGGAGCTCACTGCCCAGCTCATTTCATCACAGACAGGTGAGCTGTCTCAGAGGTTCATTCTGCACTGATGTTTGTTCTCAAAGCCCCAGTACAGGTCTGATGATCGTGCGATCAGGGCACTTCCCTCTCATTGAGTGTTTACGACGTGCCAGGTCTACGCGGGCACGATTGGAGCTCTTTATTGGAATGATCCTACTCACAGCTCCCAACTGCCCCATGAGCGGGTTCTATTTTATTCCCATTTTACAGATAAGGAAACTGAGACTCATGGGGTGAAGTCACACAGTGTGAAAGCAGGGGAGCCAGGATCTGAACCCAGCTGTACTGGCCCCAAAGTCCCAAGTCCTGAACCTCTGGGTTCCTCTGTACTCTCTCCTACCGCCAGAGTGGAAGGCGGTATGCAGGTCTCTGCCCAAACGGCCTGGCCCACCCACTTCTCCACCTATGATTCCCACCACCCCGCTCAAAATGTGCTCACGACCAGGGTGTTCGTGAAAACTAGGGCCACGCTCACCAGTCCGCTTCTTTTACAGGAGCCCATGGTTTCAGTCCAGAACAATCCCCTACATACCATGGGGGTGGGGGAGGGCCACTGGCCACCCCTGTCCAACCTGGGGGTTTGAAGCCAAACCCCGCAGCATGGCCCCGGCCCAGCCCTGGCCCTGCTGCTTCTCCCAAGGCTACAGCTCCCACTACGTGTTCAGGATCCTCGTCTCCAGGCTTTTGCTCAGGCTGTTCCCTCCACCTGGCACTCTGTTCCTGTACCCATTCCTCCTCCCTCAGGGCCGTGCTCTGCAGGACAGCCTTCCCTCGGCCCCTGCCTGCTGCCCCCATGGCTCCCCCTCGGCTCCCCTGGCACTGACCCTACTGCCACCCTCTCCTGCATCCATTCTCTCCCTCGCTAGGACACAGGCCCCCTGAGGGCAGGAAAAAGGGCCGGCGAAGTTCAACACTGTTCCCGTGTCCAGCACGCACTCAGCCCTGTACAGATGCCAGTACAAGCCGGCTGACCAAGCACCAAGCAAATGAGTGAGCTTCCAAAGACACCACTACCACCTGGTGGGGCGACTGTTTGCAAGGCCACCCCCAAATCACACCTCCTCCGTCACAGTCTGAGCTGTGAGTGTCCCTACATCACGCTGAGCCAGGGCCTGCTCTCCCACTCCCGACTGCCTCGACCAGCCTTGCGGGGGGCGGGCTGAGTCAGGTCAGGACATGCGTGCTGAGAGGTAGGCCCCCTGCCCCACAACCTGGAGCAAGCTGTTGGCGGCGTGTCCCCTAACTGCGAGCTCAAGACTCCAGAGTAACACTGCCTACAGTCGCCTACATCGTTAGGAACCTTGTTTCTTGAGCCCTGCCACCTGCGGGACAGGGGCTGAGGGCTTCCCTGCCTTCTACCCCCAGGGTCGTCCTTCAGTCTGCACTACTGCACACAAGGGCCAGAAGTAGCGGGTGTGTTATCGGTTGAACTGTGTCTCCCACAAAAGATAAGTTGAAGCTCTAACCCCCCCAATACTTCAGAATGTGACCTTATTTGGAGATAGAGCCTTTACAGAAGTAATCTAGTGAAGATGAGGTCATTAGGGCAGGCCCTAAGCCAGTATGACCAGTGTCCTGAT
>NW_021146272.1:0-13521 GCF_002837175.3 Physeter macrocephalus
AGGGGCTTCCCTGGTGGCTCAGTGGTTGAGAGTCCGCCTGCCGATGCAGGGGACGCGGGTTCGTGCCCCGGTCCGGGAAGATCCCACATGCCGTGGAGCGGCCGGGCCCGTGAGCCATGGCCGCTGAGCCTGCGCGTCCGGAGCCTGTGCTCCGCAACGGGAGAGGCCACAGCAGTGAGAGGCCCGCGTACCGCAAAAAAAAAAAAAAAAAAAAAAAAAGGTTAAAAAGGCCCTGAGAAAACCGTAATTCAAAAAGACACATGTACCCCAATGTTCACTGCAGCACTGTTTACAATAGCCAGGATGCGGAAACAACCTAAATGCCCACTGACAGATGAATGGATAAAGAAGATGTGGTGCATATGTACAATGGAATAAAAAGGAACAAGATTGGGTCATCTGTAGAGACATGGATGGACCTAGAGTCTGTCATACAGAGTGAAGTAAGTCAGAAAGAGTAAAACAAATATCGCGTATTAACGTGTATGTGTGGAATCTAGAAAAACGGTACGCATGAACCTATTTGCAGGGCAGGAATAGAAACGGAGACGTAGAGAACGGACATATGAACAAAGTGGGAGAAGGGGTGTGGGATGAACTGGGAGATTAGGTTTGACATAAATACACCACCACGTGTAAAAGAGATAGCTAGCGGGAACCTGCTGTATAGCGTAGGGGGCTCAGCTCGGTGCTCAGTGGGGACCTAGATGGGGGTGGGATGCGGGGGGAGGTCCACGAGGGAGGGGATATGTGTATACATACAGCTGATTCACTTCGTCGTGCAGCAGAAACTAACACAACGTTGTAAGGCAACTATACTCCCCCCCAAAAAAGAAAAAGGTTAAAAAGTGAAACTTCACATAATGTGTTTTACACAATTTTTAAAAGTGAGTTAAGGATACAACCTAGGGACTTCCCTGGTGGCGCAGTGGTTAAGAATCTGCCTGCCAATGCAGGGGACACGGCTTCGAGCCCATGATCCCATGTACAGCAGAGCAACTAAGCCCGTGCACCACAACTGCTGAGCCTGTGTGCCTAGAGCCCGTGCTCCGCAACAAGAGAAGCCACGGCAATGAGAAGCCCACGCACTGCAACGAAGATCCAATGCAGCCAAAAATAAATAAATTAAAAAAAAAAAAAAAGAAGAAGGGAAAATAAAGAGCAGGTGCTTAAAAAAAAAAAAAAAAAAAGAATACAACCTCATGGCATCAAAGTCTTGAGGAAAACACACAGTACAGTTTTAGAAGGCAAGACTTATTTTTTGTCAAAATTCTTAGGAGCTCCCTACCAGTGAGGAGCCAAAATACTGATGACAATCAGAGCCCGTTTTATAGGTCATACAATACTTATAAAATCTAAAGCCTTGAAAAATTGGGGTTCCTAACCCAAATCTACACTGTTATGAAAAACCACGGTGAACTTGCTGAATGGATCAACCTCCACACATCTGTGCCTGTGTGTGTGTTTCTGTTTGTGGTGAGGAATGGAATCGTCACAAGTTCAGATCAAACTCACACTGCACTGTCTGGAACTTTAAAAGTAGTTTAAAGACAGTAATCAACTCAGGTGCTTATAAATGCTACAAGACGCTGGCCTCTAGAGGCGAACCCTGATTCAAACCTGCTTTATCTGCCTCTATCTCTCATGCTGGACGCTCTGCTACCAGATCTGACGAGATCAGCACAGCCTAGAGCAAAACACACTCATTTTAACCAAAAAAAGAATACAACCTCATGGCATCAAAGTCTTGAGGAAAACACACAGTACAGTTTTAGAAGGCAAGACTTATTTTTTGTCAAAATTCTTAGGAGCTCCCTACCAGTGAGGAGCCAAAATACTGATGACAATCAGAGCCCGTTTTATAGGTCATACAATACTTATAAAATCTAAAGCCTTGAAAAATTGGGGTTCCTAACCCAAATCTACACTGTTATGAAAAACCACGGTGAACTTGCTGAATGGATCAACCTCCACACATCTGTGCCTGTGTGTGTGTTTCTGTTTGTGGTGAGGAATGGAATCGTCACAAGTTCAGATCAAACTCACACTGCACTGTCTGGAACTTTAAAAGTAGTTTAAAGACAGTAATCAACTCAGGTGCTTATAAATGCTACAAGACGCTGGCCTCTAGAGGCGAACCCTGATTCAAACCTGCTTTATCTGCCTCTATCTCTCATGCTGGACGCTCTGCTACCAGATCTGACGAGATCAGCACAGCCTAGAGCAAAACACACTCATTTTAACCCAGGTCAGAGAAGCCCGTTTACAGTCAACAAGAACACATTCTGCCTTTAGGAGTTCCAACAAGAGAAAGTCAACCCCTTCAGGACATTTAACTCCACCCTTAAGGCAGAAAAATCTGCCCTTAAAATATACTTTTCTTCTTCCTGCTAAAGCTACTGGGTTCTACACTTCTGGAGTCAAGATTCTTTTGAAAATTTGATGAAATAAATGACCATACTCAGACAAAAAAAAGCAACATACACAAATACTTTAATACAGTGGGGAAGAAATCAGGAAACCCAGGATTTCTTTTCTTTTTCTTTTTACATTTAAGTGTTGTATTGTATTTCCAGCACTCAAGTTCATCCTTGAGTTAAGAAAACTTAGTAGATTGTAGGGGGCTCTTTTTAAATACATTTACCTACCTGTGATGGAAAAACCAACAGGAACGAGCACTCCATTTTTGATGTATGTACATAATATATCTCCTATAGGAGACTGGCTTAGCACTCTTGGCAGCTCCAGTGCAATCTCACAGAGCATCCTAGGGTTTCACTGACCCACACCTAATGGTGCCTGAAAAACATCTATGCTTCCCCCTTGTCTCAGGATCCATGAAAGTCTGCAGATTCTGCCAGCTCTAAAAGCAGTGATGTTTACCGAAATCAGCACTTTGCTTTACTGAAGCAGACATCTGACACCAGAGAGAGTAACAAGATTTGACTTAACCCAAAGTGTGCATGAGGACTAAAGACGGTTTCACCGTTCGGCTTTGCAACGCAGTTTCCAGAAATCAACTGTGATGAAAAGCAGGAAATAACTATATTAAGACTTTACTAACTCCTAAAAAGCAGGAAGTTGAAGGAAACCCAGATTTCTAGGCGTCTACTCGGCGCTCGGTACTCAGGCCTGGTCACTGCTGGGAATACGGGGAACACACAGGCACCGCCCTGACGGGGACCGCGCGTAGAGCGGAGGAGTACAGACGATACATTCCCCCGTTCTTACCATTTTACAGCAAGAAAACGTGGCTCTGGGCTAGTTTCACTGCTTTACCTTTGCCATATATTCTTCCTGGGGAAGCCCTCGTTTTCAATACATCACAACAAGGCGGAAAACGAAGGAGAAGAGGAGGACGAGAGCTGGTACTAGGGGTGTGACCGCTGGACTATGTGGAGGGCACTGCGTCCTTTTTCCTACAGTAAAACTCAGACGCAGCGCTGATTAATGTTCAAAACCCGCGCTGTTCTGTAAGCATGCGGTAAGATTTCCTACAGTGCCCCACAGACGCTATTTTTGTTACCCTCCGTGATCAGCCTAAGATCCCCTGAAAGGAAGAACCACCACGCTTCTGCGAACATATCACCTAACGAATAAAGTGCAGAAGCGTTTTAAAGGAACTGGAAACATCCAAGGAAAAAACACCGTACTGCTCATCTAAGAAGGCTCACAAGGCAGTGAGTGAGCGTTAGTCAGGGTTTTCCGAGAACTTCAGCCAGAAAGAGACAAGTTCTCTAAACTGCGGCCTGTGTGCCCTTCCCCGAAGTCCGGGCCTGGGCTGTCAACGCCCGACGCCCCCGAACTCCAAAACGCCGAGCAACGCCGCGACCCCGGGCCGGCCGCTCGCCCGCAAGCCCGACGCGGCCCCGATCCGCACAGCCCCGAGGCGGGGTCCCGGGGACTGGGAGGTCTGGCCAACGAGGCCGCCGCGGAGCTCCCCCAGGCCCGGGGAGGCACCCGCCCGCCTCTCGGGGCCCAGCCCAGCGCTCACCTGCTTCTGCACGTCGGCATCGCTGAGGGCCATGGTGCAAGCGACGGGAGGCAGCGGGTGACCGGCCGCAGCTCAAGACCGACGCGGGCGAACGGGAGACGAAAGCCAGACGCGCTTCCGGCCTCTTCTGTTTTGTGAGCGCGGCTTCCGGTTCTTACGCAGGTCGCCGGGCAGCCCAGCCAGTGGAGAGAGAGCGGCCCAGAAGTCCCGCCCCGCCTCGCCTCCTGTCGCTCACTAGTGACTTCTCGTGACTTCTCGTGACCTCTCCCGGTCTTTTCCCCAGCAGCCCGCTCCGAGGCGGGAGGGAAGGCCTGCTGTCCTGCCCCTGATGTTGACTGAGCCTTGAAGCCCTTGCGTTTTTTAAAAGTTTATTTCTGCCAACCAGAATTTGTTTTACTTTCCTGGCCCTAATGGAAGCAAATGCGTCAATATCTTACTTATTAACAGGTTTTATTTTTAGAGCAGCTTTACATTTACGGAGAATTGAGCTCAGGTTCCCATATTGTTAGCCTTCTCCCTTTCTGGGGTACATTTGATATATTTCATTAACCGAGGCTAATGTGTTGACAAAAGCCCACAGTTTAACCAATTTCCTTAGTTTCCCTCTGTTGCGGAAATTCGGCCTCTGTACACCAGTGCCGGATTATATCTTGGAGACGGAGTTTTGGGTGAAGTAGAAAACAATAGTTTTATTGCTTTGCCAGGCACAGGGGGCCACGGCAGGCTAATGCCCTCAAAACTGTGTGTCCCACCTGGAGGGGGTGGTGAGGAGTCTTAACAGTGTTCCAGGAACAGGGCATGATTAGCTCGTGGAGCTTCTTCTGATTGGCTGGTGGTGAGGTAATCGGGAATCAGCATCATCAACCTTCTAGTTCCAACCGGCCTGAGGCCTGTGTGCTGTGGGCAGCAAGCAGCTAACCTCTCCCACCTGGTGGGGGCTTCAGTGTCTGCAGAACAGCTGGAAGGACCCGGCTCAGAACATTAACTGTATAGCCCTTGAGGGAGAACTAAAGGTCCTTGACTGTGTAATGGCTAAAGTGTTATTATTTTGGCTTGCTTGACTGTTTGCCCTTTTGCATTTTCCCACTTGTCCGGTTAAATGTATTCCTTGACTGAAGTTTTTCTGCAGACAAAGGGCAGGCGGAAGACATGGGTGAGGGTCTATTCTGGGAAGGCCTCACAGGGTCCTGCTCGGTTACACCCCTGATGCCCTTTTCCTGTTACAGGACCCCATCCCAGATACCACCTTTTATTTAGTTGACCTGTCTCGTAAGTTCTTCTTGGGGGTGACAGTTGCTCAAACTTCCCTCTTTGTTGACCTTGACAGTTTGAGGAATACTGTTAGGTATATTATAGATGCACCTCTGGGGAATCTTCACATAATTGGTCAGGGGTTGTGGGTTTTGGGGAGGAAGAGCACAGAGGGAAAGTGCCATTTTCCTCATATCACATCAACGGTTCATGCTGTCAGCCTGATTTTGACTGTTGGTGTTGACCTTGATCACTTGGCTGAAGCAGTGCTTGTCAGGTTTCTCCACTGTAAAGTTAACTCTTCGTTTCCCCTTTCCATACTTTACTCTTTGGAAAGATGTACTATGTGCTGCCCACACTTAAGGCACTTGAGGAGTGAGGAGTCATGCTCCACGTTCTTCAGGGTGGACTACCTACGTAATTTATTGGTAATTCTGAATGAGCATGTGCATTTTTCAACATCATTACCAGGATCCATTTTCAGAAAATTATTCAGAAAGTTAAGGGAGAAATTCTTCGAGCCCACATTTTATAAAGGCAAAATACTTTGAAAACTTATTTTTAGGATAGATTCCTAATAATAGAATTATGGGCCAAAGGGTACACACATTTTTATTACTAGCTTTTTATTTTGAAGAAATTTCAAATATAAGTTGTAAGAATAGTGCAATAAACTCCCATCACCTAGATTCTGTTAATATTTTGCTATATTTGCTTTATCACTTTTCATATGTATATATGTATATATATATATATAAAATTTCATGAGTCAATAAATAGTTCAGTGTGTGTTTCATAAGACTAAGGGTGTACGTCAGTCAAATTCAGGAAATTTAATAAGTCCATATTCAAATTTTGCCATATGTTCCATTAGTATTCCTTGTAGCAATGTTTTTTTCTGATCCAGGATCCAATCCAGCATCACCTATTGTATTAATTACCTTGTCTTTTTAGTCTCCTTTAATATGGAATAGTTCCTCAGACTTTGTCTTTCCTGATACTGATGTTTCTGAAGAGTACTAGTCATTTGAATTGGCCAGTTGTAGAAAGTCCCTCAACTGGGTTTTGTCTGATAGTTTCATCATAATTACATTCAGGTGCTGCATTACAGGAGAAGTACATGTGTGATATTGTGTCCTCAGTGCATTGCATGTCCTTTTAATGGGAGTGGCACACCCATTTTTAAGGCTCTTAATACAAATGCCAAATTATTGTCCATCTGTGCTAGTGGACACTTCTTTGCAGCGTATGACAAGTTGGTACACGTATTTGAGAAAAGTGGTGGTGTTGGATAAGGGAAGGGTTGAGCCACAAAACAGTACAACTAACAGGGCGACGGAAATCCAGGCATTTGATTTCAATTTGATCGGTAGTCTAATCAACTGAACCAGATGGTAGGCTTGTTTCTCTCATCTAACTAGTTTTTGCACTAATAATTTCATTCCTCATCATCCCAGAAGACAGGCATATGCATGCCTCTAGCAAGCTAGGTCAGGATGAGGTGGTATTCACTCGTTTGGATTACAGTCCTTCCTCCCGTTTATTTATTTATTTTTGGCTGCACCGTGCAGCATGCAGAACTTCCCCGACCAGGGATCAAACCCACGCCCCCTGCAGTGGAAGCGTGGACTCTTAACCACTGGACCGCCAGGGAAGTCCTCCTCCTGTTTATTTTTACAATGTTCTGCAAATACCTGGGGCTGAAGACTGGGAGCCTCAACCTAATACATGTCTAATCACTTATGAAAACAATGTCTGGAAGAGATGTGATAATATCCAGATCAATGTGCTTTTGTTCTTTGGAAAACAGTGTGCTGATTTTTATGATTTATCATTATTTTCAGACATTAAAAAATACAGAAAAGTACAAAGAATTCAAATGTCTATGTACCATGTACCACCACCTAGAGTTGACCATTAACATGTGTCACATTTGCCTTAGGACTTCATTTTTTAAATAGTGTTACGGGTATACTTAACATCGCCTTTTGTGCAGCTTTCCACTCCCCCATGTCAGTGCCCTTACAACTACTTTCTGCAGTATCTTGCTGATTCACCGAGGAACAAGCCAGGTGCTAGCTGGTAAGAACGTGGTAAGCTTCACAAAGTGAAGCACAAGTGAAAAAGTTATTATGAGTACATGCAAAGATTAACTAGTTAGTAGTTTTCCAAATCCAATTTCCTCCTATACTAGCTTAGGTCTTGTGAAGAAGTTTTTCTAAAACAGCTTTTCAGACAAATTCCAAAAATCCCACTCCCAGATAAGCCTGTTGACTATGGCTTCACCAAAACTGCCGACCTAAATTCCTTTGAGGTTAGTCACTGAAGAGAAGGTTTGCGCGCTCCTTGATTTACCTGCTCCCAAGCTAAGGCCTCAGTCTGTGGTTTATCTGGAAACTGAGTCACTAGAATAGGTAAGGCTTCAGTTTGTCGGCTGGGGAGTGCGCGCGCGCACGCGCACACACACACACACACGAGGTAGATGAAAATCATGTCTTTGAATGTTGAGGAATTAATTTTTAAAAGAAAAGACAAATTGTGGCAGAAAGCAGTGAGAAGTCTAACTTAACATGCTTGCACTTTTTAGCCTTTTCCAACCAATTTTCCGCACAGCAGAAAGTAATTTAAAACCTAGCTGGCCTCTGATCACTCCCTAATTTATAACCTCTGGAGGCTCCTGCGTGCTCTGGAGGAGCTGGCCCTGCCCATTGACCTCATCACTCCTCCTCCCTTTCTCGCCAGCTCCAAGCTTTACTGGTTTGTTCTCAAGCTTTTTGCCTGAGATCTTTTCCTGCACTTACCCCTTGGGTTGTTCTTCAGTCTTCAGGTCTCAACTTAAAATATCCCCTCCTTGGAGAGAGGTTTCCATCAACACCCTGTCACCTTAATTTTCTACTCCTGTCCCTTGTTTGTTGACTTCAGGACATGCCACAATTTTAACTATTTTGGTTTTTTTCCTTTCATTTCTATGTTCTTATCTGGTTTTCCAACGAAAATGTCAGCTTCACAACAGGGACCATGTCATGGTTTTTGCCGGCATCCAGCATACTGCCTGGTACATACATGGTAGGCATTCAATAAATAACTGATGAATGAGAATGAATGAGTGGAATCTAGAGTTTAGATTTTATTATCACATTAGGCTGCAGTCTAGGTCTCTGTGTCACTCATAAGATCCGTCAGAAAAAAACAAAACAAAACCCAAAACCCCAAAAACCCATGAACTGCTTGTGATTAATTTTTGTAAAAGCATTATATATTTTACACCATTTGCTGAAGAGACCCTTTCCTCATTGAATTGTCTCTGTTGAAAATCAGTGGACCATTCTGAACTTTCTATTCTGTTCCATTGGCCCATATGCTATCCTTGTGGTATATATTAAAAAAATTTTAAAAAGGGTAAAAAGCAAACCCTAAAACTGAAAGCAATCTGAAAGAAATTTACCTAACCATATATCAAATTGGCAACCTAACTACACAGAATTATTCCATGTGACTTTTTGAAATTTACATACAATGAACTGCATAGACCTACAAAGTACAATTAGATGAGTTCCGTCACCTGTGTGATCATAATATAAAGACTAACTCCATCACCCTAGAGAGAAAGCTCTTTTCTAGTCAATCCCACACTCCCAGTCGACAGTGCTGATTTCTATAACCATTGATTAATTTTGCCTGTTCCTGAAATTCATATAAATGGAACCACACAGTAGGTACGTTTTTATGTCTGGCTTCTTTGACTCAACGCTTTTGAGATTAATCCATATGGTCACATGTAACAAGGGTCAGCTTTTCTTTTATTGCTAACTAATTTCCGTTGTATAATTCAAAAAGTCAACTTTTTAAAAATTAAGACTAGGAGACTGTTCAAAGATTTAACAACCAAATGCAATGCATGATCCTGGTTTACATCAAAAACTATATGGAATCTAAAAAAAAAAGAAAAGGTTCTGATGAACCCAGGGGCAGGACGGGAACAAAGACGGAGACGTAGAGAATGGACTTGAGGACACGGGGAGGGGGAAGGGTAAGCTGGGACGATGTGAGAGAGTAACATTGACATATATCCACTACCAAATGTAAAACAGCTAGTGGGAAGCAGCTGCACAGCACAGGGAGATCAGCTCGGTGCTCTGTGACCACCTAGCGGGGTGGGATAGGGAGGGTGGGAGGGAGGCTTAAGAGGGAGGGGATATGGGGATATATGTATACGTATAGCTGATTCACTTTGTTATACAGCAGAAACTAACACATCATTGTGAAGCAATTATACTCCAATAAAGATGTTTAAAAAAACTATAAAAGCCATTACTTGGAGAATCGGGGGAATTTAATATGGCCTGGTTAATAGGTACTATTAGGGAATTATTGATAGTTTTCTTAGCTCATTAAGTCTCTTCTTGGCAAATCTGTCCGATTTCACTATGAACAGCACCACCCGAGTTCTCAGTCACTCGGGCCCAAAGCCTCGGAGCTCCAACCTTCTTTCGGATTCCGCCACCCACCCTCATTATCAGTTCAGGTTTTTATCACTTCTTTTTTCACGGCTGTATTGAGATATTCACATTTTTGAAGTGTACAACGGAGTATAATTAAATGGCTTCAAGTGAGTGTATTCACAAAGCTGCGCAACCACCAACACAATCAGCCGGAGAACAACTTCGTCAACCCAGAAAGAACCCTTGACCCCACTAGCAGGCACTGCCCATCGGCCTTTTGTCCTCAGGCAGCCTTCGGCTCCTCCGCCCGGCCGTGTCAGGCGCCCGGACACAGTGGCTCCCACAGGGCACGGTGGAGACGCCGTACCGCCTCCCAGTGGCCGCTGCAGATACGCTCCTTCCTCGCTGCGCTACGGCGCCCCCGTCCCCCCGCCCGCTCCGTACCCTCAAGGCCCAGCCCCCCCACACAGCACTGCGGCGCCGCAGCTCCCGGGACTCCACGCTCGGTCAGCCGGCTCGCCTGCAGCTCCTCCGGCGGGCGTCGCCACCCTCCGCACACACTACGGTGGGCCGGTCCGAGTCCGCCTCCTTCCCAGCGGTCCACGGCCGCCGCCGCCGCCCGGAACCATAGAGCTGCCCCCCAAGAGGAGAGCAGGCCGGGAGAGAGCGGCTCTTCCGGGTCACACCTGCGCAAAGAGACCTCCGGGACTCTGTGGTCCGGGCTTCCTCTCGGGAAGGCGGATCCGCCCCTGGCGGCGCGCCCGGCGCCCCGCCCCGACGCCGGCGCTGACGGAAGCACGCCGGGTGACCTCACCCGCCAACATGGCGGCGGCGGTAGATTAGGGCTGCGGGTCGGAGCCGCCACCGCCACCGCCACCGGGGGATCCTGTACGGAGCAGCTGCCGCCGCCGCCGCGTTTTCACCTCTTTGGGGGCACGGGCCTGGACCAGGTGAGGGGAGCGGGGTCGCGGGCAGGCCGCGCCGGGCCGTCTCCGAGCTTCTCCCGAGGTGTCCCGAGGCCGACGCGGGAGACGGGGTGCAGTGAGAGGCTGAGGGCGCGAGGCCGTTCCGCTGCTCCTCAGACGTGTCCGGGCGCGGGTCGGCCGGCGTGGGTCTCGGGCGAGGGGTGCGTGCGCGGGGCTCGCGGCCTGGGTCCCCGCCAGCCGGCCGGGCCGCGGCTTCTCCCCAAGGTTCCCGGTGCCCCTCCCGGCGGCTCCGACGCCGCTGTCATTGCTGTTGCTATTATTTCACGTGTTCGTTTCTGCCACCCTTAGAGGCGGCACGGTTCGCGCTAGGTCATTTTTTCCTTTGGTCTTTCTCCCACCATCCCAGGCCGACCCTGAGTGTCTCTCCTTCGTGCCCGGCCTTTCCGAGCTGGGGCTTCCCCGCTGGGAGCCGGGGCCTCGGGCCCGCGGTCTTGGGCCCTGGCCGCCGCCCTGCGGAGTCGGCCCGATGCCCGCACGAGCGCGCGGTTACCCGCGCAGCCAGCGCCCCGTTTCTGTACAAGTTCTTAACGAAACTGTCTCCCCCCTCCCCTTTTTCTTCACGACGTGGAGGAAAACAAGCAAGTCTTCCAGCGAAACTGTCAGTGCGATTTCCCCGGGAGGTTTGGTCTAAACCAGAATGCTGGTCTGTGCCCTGACTTGTGTGACCTTGGATGAGTTGCCACACCCTTCTAGTACCTTCTTTTTTTCAGTCTTCCGGAAAATTAAGCAAGTGTTCGTGTAGGTAGTGAACTGCTTATACCTCCCTTACACCGCGGGATAAATAAATGTACATTGTAAATTGAAAATATTTAAACCACTATGGAATATTTTTCGTTTGATAATAGGTCGTTAGGAACTTTGAAAATTCTTTTACTCTGATTGGTCAGGTACCATTCTCAGTATTTTTTTTTTTTTCAAAGGATGGATTTTCTTCTGGAGGACCGTACCCCAGTAATTGAGTTCAGTTGAGGGATACAGACGGTTGAGTCCAAGCCGTTTTGTAGAGAAAAGGTGCTCGTTCGTTAGCCCGTCAGTCAATATTTACTACATATCTTGCTCAGCTTTTAGGACAAGTGATTTGCAACAATAAGTATTGTCTTAAGAACATGTTTCTCTTATGAAACATTTTAGACATACAAAACAGAAGTTTTAACTAATCACAGTACAACCATCCTGCTTTTTATCATTGTTTTTTCAAACTTGATTTTTTTTTTTTTTTTTCAGTATGCGGGCCTCTCACCGCTGTGGCCTCTCCCGCCGCGGAGAGCAGTCTCCGGACGCGCAGGCCCAGCGGCCATAGCCCATGGGCCCAGCCGCTCCGCGGCACGCGGGATCCTCCCGGACCGGGGCACGAACCCGCGCTCCCCGCACCGGCAGGGGGACCCTTAACCACTGCGCCACCAGGGAAGCCCCAAACTTGATTTTGATGCATATCTTATTCCAAATAAGTGGTCACCAAGAGTTCTTTTTTTTTTTTGCCACCCTGCGCAGCGTGCGGGATCTTTGTTCCCGGACCAGGAATGGAACCCGCGCCCCCTGCCATGGAAGCACAGTCTTAACCACTGGACCGCCAGGGAATTCCCAAGAGTTTTTTTTTTTTTTTTAAATACTTATTTATTTGTTTGTTTAAGGTGTGCCGAGTCTTAGTTGCAGCATGCATGCAGGATCTAGTTCCCCGACCAGGGATGGAACCCGGCACCCTGCAATGGGAGCGCAGAGTCTTAACCACTGGGACACCGGGGAAGTCCCCCAAGAGTTTTTATTTTTTTTAATTTTTAAAAATTTATTTATTTATGACCGTGTTGGGTCTTCTTTGCTGCATGCGGGCTTTCTCTAGTTGTGGCGAGTGGGGGCTACTCTTCGTTGTGGTGCGCGGGCTTCTCATTGTGGTGGCTTCTCTTGCGGAGCACGGGGTCTAGGCACACAGGCTCAGTAGTTGTGGCTCGTGGGCTCTAGAGCGCAGTCTCAGTAGTTGTGGCGCATGGGCTTAGTTGCTCTGCGGCATGTGGGATCTTCCTGGACCAGGGCTCGAACCCGTGTCCACTGCATTGGCAGGCGATTCTTAAGCACTGCGCCACCAGGGAAGCCCAAGAGTTCTTAATTAATATATGTTAACAGGGTTGAAGGAAGGGGGCTATTTTCAGAGTTACTGATTTTTTTTTTAGCAGCGTTTTATTGAGATACCATTAAGTTGTTCACATGTGTAGTCACAGAGTGTGCAACTATCACTGCAGTTTTCATCATTCCCAAAAGAAACCTCATACTCATTAGCAGTCATTCTTTTTTTTTTTTTTTTTTTGCGGTATGCGGGCCTCTCACTGTTGTGGCCTCTCCCGTTGCGGAGCACAAGCTCTGGACGTGCAGGCCCAGCGGCCGTGGCTCACAGGCCCAGCCGCCCCGCGGCACATGGGATCCTCCTGGACCGGGGCACGAACCCGTGTCCCCTGCATCGCGGAGCACGGGGTCTAGGCACACAGGCTCAGTAGTTGTGGCTCGTGGGCTCTAGAGCGCAGTCTCAGTAGTTGTGGCGCATGGGCTTAGTTGCTCTGCGGCATGTGGGATCTTCCTGGACCAGGGCTCGAACCCGTGTCCACTGCATTGGCAGGCGATTCTTAAGCACTGCGCCACCAGGGAAGCCCAAGAGTTCTTAATTAATATATGTTAACAGGGTTGAAGGAAGGGGGCTATTTTCAGAGTTACTGATTTTCTTTTTAGCAGCGTTTTATTGAGATACCATTAAGTTGTTCACATGTGTAGTCACAGAGTGTGCAACTATCACTGCAGTTTTCATCATTCCCAAAAGAAACCTCATACTCATTAGCAGTCATTCTTTTTTTTTTTTTTTTTT
>NW_021146272.1:13544-25000 GCF_002837175.3 Physeter macrocephalus
TTTTTTTTTTTTTTTTTTGCGGTATGCGGGCCTCTCACTGTTGTGGCCTCTCCCGTTGCGGAGCACAAGCTCTGGACGTGCAGGCCCAGCGGCCGTGGCTCACAGGCCCAGCCGCCCCGCGGCACATGGGATCCTCCTGGACCGGGGCACGAACCCGTGTCCCCTGCATCGGCAGGCGGACTCTCAACCACTGCGCCACCGGGAAGCCCAGCAGTCATTCTTTATTCCCACACTCCCTCACCTAGGCGGCCACTATTTTACTTCTCTGTAGATCCGCCAATTCTGGATATTTCATATGAACAGAATTATACAATATATGGTCTTTTGTGACTGGCTTTTACTTTCATGTTGTAGCAGGTACTGGCATTTCATTAGTTTTTATGGCCACATAATATTGCATTGTATGAGTAGACCACATTTTTAAAATTCATCAG
Source organism: Physeter macrocephalus (assembly GCF_002837175.3). Classification (NCBI taxonomy): domain Eukaryota; kingdom Metazoa; phylum Chordata; class Mammalia; order Artiodactyla; family Physeteridae; genus Physeter; species Physeter macrocephalus. The sequence continues at coordinate 13,979 of NW_021146272.1, forward strand.
TTGACGGGCAGTTATTTCCACTGTTTGGCTGTTATATGTAATGCTGCTGTGACCATTCATGTGAACGTTTTTGCGTAGACAATGTGTTTTCATTTCTCTGTGGCACATACGTAGGAGTGGAGCAGAGAAATTGACTTTCATGTCTCCCTTTTATGCACGTTATCTACACATATATGGGAAGCCTGATTACTTGCTGTGAAAGTCAGACTATGTGTGGGGAGAGTGAGAGTGAGGCATTCCTCTTTAAGTACATTATGCTGGAGTGCCAGCTGCTGAGTGGAAACATTTTTGGACGGCCCTTAACACAAGATTGAACTAGCATCTTCAGTTAGGCACGTTGCAGTTGGAAAGGGATAGTGTACACTAAAATATGTAGTATCTGCTGAGTTTTCAAATGCTTAGTTGCATTTCTCAGTTGGACCCAGTGAAATTTTTGCAGTTTCACAGTTTTAATTAGGATTATGTAACTTTTTTTTTGCAGAAAGTCCTAGAATTGTATGAGACCTAATAAAGTACAGATTGAAGAAATAAAGTCATTGGACTTCATGCTACTTTGTGGAGCTTAAAAATTATTTGCTAAAACCACCAGTGGGTCTGGAGACTGGGATATGGGAATCAAAAACTTTGTCCGTGCTTAAAACTCCAGGGTTTTCATTTGTGACTGAATTATCTGTGGATTTTCACTTTTCTCTTTGTAAACTGGGATTGTCTATCTACTCAACTCCACATTATTGCAGTATTTAACACTCTTATTACAATTTTATTTTAGTGGGAGGAGATAGTCTAAAAACAAAGCTTCCTGAAATAATTTAATTACATCATGTTAGATTGTAATGTTTTTCTGCTGTGGTTCTATGGGGTTAAGAAATAGAATATAGGTATGATAGTCTAAGTTAGTATTTCTGAGGTGGGTGCTAGAAATTTGTTTTTAATAGCCGCCAAGATTATTATGATCAGACAAGGTTGGGAAACAACTACAAAAAACTCATGTTGCTGCAGATTTGCTTTTCATAAGAATTTAAAGTAGAATTTAATAGTTGCTGTATACCTCTGGTTACCGTTCATAAAATTTGCCTAATTCCCACAGTACTATCTATATTAACATCCTGGGATTTGCACTGGTACTCATAATAGAAATCTGGTTTTTAAAAAAGACCATTTATTGTAAGATTGTGGATATTACATTTGTTACTGAAGGATCATGGATGTTTTGGAGATGCCACCAAATGTATGTATAAACACAGGATTAAGTTACCCTAAGCTTCCTCAGGCCGTCCGTCTGGCTGACAGGTACCTGTAACTTGAGAGAAGAGCAAATTAAAGGTGTAAGGCAGAGGGAGAAAAACAGCTGGGTAACACAGCTGTATTCAGTAGGTTGTTAGAATTGTGTAAAAAGCAGGAGTTTTATATTGAAGATTACCCTTGTATTTAATCACTTCTTGATACCAAGAACACTTATACCTAATTTGAATTCTAATGGGTTCTAGATAAAATTTAAAGAGTAAAAGTAGCTATGTCGGCCTTCCCTGGCGGTGAAGTCGTTGAGAATCTACCTGCTAATGCAGGGGACACGGGTTCGAGCCCGGGTCTGGGAGGATCCCACATGCCGCGGAGCAGCTGGGCCCGTGAGCCACAACTACTGAGCCTGCGCGTCTGGAGCCTGTGCTCCGCAACGGGACCTGTGCTCCGCAACAAGAGAGGCCACGATAGTGAGAGGCCCGCGCATCGCGATGAATAGTGGCCCCCGCTTGCCGCAACTAGAGAAAGCCCTCGCACAGAAACGAAGACCCAACACAGCCAAAAGAAATAAATTAATTAATAAACTCCCTACCCCAAACATTTTTTTAAAAAAAAAAAAAGTAGTTATGTCTTTTTCATCATTTAAAAGGAAGCTTGAGCTGTCTTATGCATGAAATGTTCTCTGGTGGGTGAGTAAGTAGTGGGGTGGACCTGAGCATGGTCCCCTGCTTCCAGGAAAGCTCTGTGTGGTGGTCTCAGATCATATTTACTTTTTCTTTAACCTGTCTTTTTCCTTTTTGCCCCCCTCTCCCTTTCTCAAAATAGAGAAATTTGTTTCTTTCGGTATTGTGGGTGTCTGATATTTGGGAAATTGCCTTGTTTTTCTACCATTTTTTCCTGTTATCATTAGTGTTAGTGTTTCCACCTCTGTGTTCCTCTCACCCAGCACGTTGCCTGGCTTGCAGGAGATGTGTATTGAATGAATACAGTTACGGCCTAAGAGTTCGGAATGGAAGAGGATGTACTCGACCAAGTGGTTGCACTGTTAACTAGCTGTTATGATTTTGGGCAGATAAATTGTCTATTCTTGTTTCTCCATCAATAAAGTTGAGACTGTTATCTTTTCCTTCTAGTGTGGAGGATTACTGTGACAACACGTGGAAAAGTGCTTCAGAAATAGAGCTCTCGTGCAGAGGTGATTTATTTATGATATCTTACAGAAATGCAAGAGCTCTTTGTGCAATATGCAGATTAGTTGCCATGGAGTATGCAGAGGGAGTGATGCCCTCTCTCCCCAGAATACCCTGCAGCAGTGCTGCAGAGTTCACACTTGGCATATTTTCAGTGCCTTTGAGAAATTGTAATTTAATACAAATGCATGAGACCTATGATAGCATTTCTTTCTGTTTATTTATTTTTAATTGAAGTATAGTTGTACAATGTTGTATGTTACAGTTGTACAACATAGTGATTCACAGTTTTTAAAGGTTATAGTTCATTTATAGCTATTATAAAATACTGGCTATATTCCCTGTGTTGTAGACACATAGTACTGTTTCTGAGGTCTGCCTGCCCCATCACCTAAACACAGGCCTGAATGAGCTGCTTTGCTGCTGTAAACTGGCAGCTCAGGTGAAATTAGAGGAGTTGGAAGGATGTTTTATCCTGCGGGTCTGGTTTGTTTATGACTGGAACGTCAGAGACAAATTTGAAGCCTAAAGACCACGCACTAAACTTAAATGATAGAAGTATGTATGGTCAGCTTCTCCATTAGTGTGAGGCATTGAGAATGATTGAGTGTCATGGAAGCAGTCACCAACTGTGTGGACGTATGGATAGTAACATGTGTACTAGAGCTGAGGACTTTATAGTGGAGAATTATGAAATCCATGATTAAAATGGCATTTATGGGGCTTCCCTGGTGGCGCAGTGGTTAACAATCCGCCTGCCAGCGCAGGGGACACGGGTTCAGCCCTGGTCCGGGAAGATCCCACATGCCGCAGAGCAACTAAACCCACGTGCCACAACTACTGAAGCCCATGCTCCGCAACAAGAGAAGCCACCACAATGAGAAGCCTGCGCACCGCAATGAAGAGTAGCCCCTGCTCGCCGCAACTAGAGAAAGCCAGTGTGCAGCAATGAAGACCCAACACGGCCCCCCAAAAAATAAATAAATAAAAAATTTTTGAAAAAGGTGGTATTTATGGTTAGTCAATAGGGATTTGTAAGAAAATTTGAAGAGCACTAGGTTAAAAATCCAGTTTGGAAACTTGGTGAACTATGCATTGTCTGTAGCATCTGGGTTGGTGTGTAACTAAAAGTGTCGTGAGAGATATGGATTTTTGATAAATACAAGAAATTTTTAAAAAAATTTTATTTTATTGAAATATAGTTGATTTACATGTTACGTTAATTTCTTTTTCTGTTTTTTTTTTTGGCTTCAAGGCTTGTGGGATCTTAATTCCCCAACCCAGGGATTGAACCTGGGCCACAGCAGTGAAAACGCCAAGTCCTAACCACTGGACCACCAAGGAATTCCCAATGTTGTGTTAATTTCTGCTGTACAGCAAAGTGATTGTTTTACATATATATATATATATATATATACACACATATATATATATACCCACACATACATATACATTTTTTTCATATTCTTTTCCATTATGGTTTATCACGGGAAATTGTATATAGTTCCCTGTGCTATACAGTAGGACCTTGTTGTTTATCCATCCTTGATATTATAGTGTGCATCTCCTAACCCCAAGCTCCCAATCCATCCCTCCCCCCCCACCCTTGGCAACCACAAGTCTGTTTTCTATGTTTGTGAGTCTGTTTCTGTTTGTGGATGGGTTCATTTGTGTCCTGTTTTTGATTCCACGTGTAAGTGATATCATATGGTATTTGTCTTTTTCTTTCTGACTGACTTCGCTTAGTATGATCATCTCTGGGTCCATCCATATTGCTGCAAATGGCATTATTTATTGCCACCACATCTTCTTTATCCATTCATCTATCAGTGGACAGTTAGGTTGTTTCCATGTCTTGGCTACTGTAAATAGTGCTGCAGTCAACATTGGCGTGCATGGATAAATACAAGAAATCGGATTATAACAAATTCTAGAACATCAGTGTTTTAAAATATAAAGCAGTATTCAGAAGATGAGTACTTCTTTTTTCCTGTTACCAAAAAATTCTGAGACATTTTATATGTTAAATTTTGTTACTGATTTGCTCTGTTCTCCTTTCTTTCGGAACTTAATAATTTATTCCTTGCTCTTTATTTATGTATCATTGGCCCCTTCACTGAATGTAAACGTGCTTAAGTCTCTTTCATTGTATATAAAACAAAACAAAATTAATGAACTCTCAGACCCTTTGTCTCTCTCCCCAGCCTCCATTCTTGTCTTCCCTTCAAACCACGAAAGAATAGACTAAACCCCATTTGCTCTACTGATTCACTTTCCATTGACTCTTTTTTTTCCTTTTCTGCTCATTTCTTCTTATTGATTGATTGATTGATTGATTGATTGATTGATTGTGGTACGCGGGGTACGAGGGCTACTCTTTGTTTCCGTGCACGGGCTTCTCATTGCAGGGGCTTCTCTTGTTGTGGAGCACAGGCTCTAGGCACGCGGGCTCAGTAGTTGTGGCTTGCGGGCTCTAGAACTTGGGCTCAGTAGTTGTGGCACACGGGCTTAGTTGCTCCGCGGCATGTGGGATCTTCCCGGACCGGGCTCGAACCCGTGTCCCCTGCATTGGCAGGCGGATTCTTAACCACTGCACCACCAGGGAAGTCCTCCATTCGCTCATCTCGTCCCTGCCCTCTGCCGTTGCCCTGCCAGTCAGATCAGCCCATCCTGTTGGGGACATCATCCTGATGTTGCATTTTTTTTGGTGTGTTGTTTGTTCTGCCTTCTTCCCGAAGCGCCTCCCCCGACTCTGAGCACACCCTCCTGTCCCCTTTATGCCTTTCTGACTGTCCACTGCAGACCTTAGCGGGCAACTCTGCCAGCTTCTCATCTTTTTGGCCAGCCCTGAAATGGTAGTTTTGCCTTGAATTCTAATTGGGTTTCTTTTTCAGATTAAACCAGTGTTTCTCAACATGTTTTTTAAAAACCCTTTTTCCCTTTGATAAATAAAAATCTCTGGCTCCTCTTCTGGTGGTGTTCGGGGTGGGGGGTATGTGATTCTTCGCTCCCATCCTCTCACTGAGAGTCAGTGATACAAAGAAGATTGAAGGTTTACTCAGATTTATTTTCTATACTTTATAATCTGAAAACAGTAGGTAATGTTTGCTTTTCCAAGTATGAATATGCTTTTTTCAAACCAAGCCACCCCTTCTCCCACCTCCTGGAAGCTTTGGCGCTTCCTTCCCCTTGGAAGTCGCTGCTCTCCGTCCACTCTACTTAGGTGATGCTGTATACCCGCCTCTGCGCAGACCACAGCTTTCTATCTCCAGTGCAGACCTCGTTCTGAGTTGAAGACCTGTATGTCTAACGTTTTGTTCATTTCCACCTGGACGGCTGTGGGCATTTTACAACTCAGTATGCCCCCAAGTGAACTTGTTATCCTTCTCCGCCAGAGCAGCTCTTCCTGTATTATCCAATTTGAGAAGTAGGGGCAGCACCACTTTCTGTACAGCTGCCTGGCAACTGTCATTGCGTTGGTTAACAAATCTTTGAACTCTTCATATTTTCCCTATCTGTCCCCTTCTCCTTTCCTGTGTTCCTGCTCTAGGTCGTGCCTTCATACATCTCTTGTTTAGATTTTTCCAATATTACCCTAACTTGTGTTCTTGCCTCCAGTCTCTGTTCTGTCTTCCACACTGCCTCCAGGTTGATTTTTCTAGAATATAATCTGTTCATGTGCTTCTCTTGCTTAAAACCCTTCAGTGATTCCTATTTGTGTGCTACAGAGTTCCTAGCGTTTTTTTGCATCATGATCTAATCTGAGAGGCTGCCGAAAGAAATTGAGTGTTTTTTTTCCCTCCAGAAAAAATGCTCATGCACACAGAATTTGCATACAGTTATGGGGGTTCGTTAATGGACATGGTTAAAATCATTTTCCAGCTTACAGGATAAAACCCGAGCTTCCAAGCATCCTGCAGCATACAAGGCAGGCCACATGCTGACTACTGCTGAGCCCCATCAGCAGTATCGTAGGACTTGTATCATAGGACTTGGCCATGTCAAATGCTTAATTTTTGTGTTGTTCCCTGCTGTTCCAAAACACTTCTGTGCCTTTTCCTGGTCTACTTGACATCTAAAGTTCACCTCGTCCCATTCTCCAGCTGGTTCAGTTAGTGACTACTCACTCACGTTCCAAGATCTGCTCAGATTTTACCTTATAAAGCCTTTCCTGATTTCCACTTCTTTTTTCTTTCTCCCGAGAGACTTACCTGTTCCTTGTTTTGTGTCGCCTCTCCCACTCATGGATACTGACTGTATCATAGAATTTTATTGTTCTTATTTGTTTCTATGCTTTTGTTTTCCTCTACTTGATAGAAAACTCCTGAGGGCTGGCGATTGATCTTAAGCCTTTGTGCCCAATGCACAGATATTTCTTAAGATCTTAAGACCGTCTGTATCATTGTTTTAAGTAGAAAACAATTCTTTGGAAACTTCTTAATAAGACATTTTGGTTTGAAACAACTATTAAGGTACTTAGTAGGGGTCAAAAGGTACAAACTTCTGATTGTGAAATAAATAAGTCCTGGGGATGTAATGTACAGCCTGGTGACTATAGTATATAATTCTGCCTTGCATATTTGAAAGTTGCTAAGAGAGTATGTCTTTTAAAAAGGGGGGTACATGGTATGTAAAACAGCTGTTAAGTCCACATGGAGAAGTGAATTGTACTTGCATTGATTAGGGTACAAGTTAAAGTAACTATTGAAGAGATTCAGAATAAAGTGGCTTGAATAGGAGTCAGAGGGAAGTGGTCAAGGTGGGCAGGGCAGCTGTGCTCCATGGGGTCATTCAGGGACTCAGGTCCCTTCTGTCTTGTGCTGTCCCCCGGAGTGGTGTCCTTGTTTGCATGTCAGAGTGAGGTGTCTGCCATATGCACATTTCAAACCCAGAGAGGAGGAAAGAGGAAGTCTTCAAGGAGAGACACACACCCCCACGTTGCAGAGGTAACTGCCGCTCTTATTCCTCAGGCTCAGACTGATCTTGTAGCACACTAAGCTGTAAAGGAAACAGGGAAATGTTGTTTGCAGCTGTGTGGCCATGGACGTAGCTGAAATTTAGTAGGCTTTATTAATAAAAGAAATAAGAGGACGTATGCTGGCTGGGGGGGAGGGTAAAGAGAGGGCAGAGCTAGTGTTTTTGCCACATAGGTGAAAATAGAGTAACTAGGGAGAGGTAGAAAGGGAAATTTGCTTTTTTTTTTTTTTTAAGGGAACTTTATTATTTTTATTTCTTATTTTTGGCTGCGTTGGGTCTTCGTTGCTGTGTGGGCGCTCTCTAGTTGTGGCGAGCAGGGGCTACTCTTCGTTGCAGTGCGTGGACTTCTCATTGCAGTGGCTTTTCTTGTTGCGGAGCACGGGCTCTAGGCACGTGGGCTTCAGTAGTTGTGGCTCACGGGCTCTAGAGCGCAGGCTCAGTCGTTGTGGCGCACAGGCTTAGTTGTTCCGCGGCGTGTGGGATCTTACCGGACCAGGGCTTGAACCCATGTCCCCTGCGTTGGCAGGCGGATTCTTAACTACTGCACCATGAGGGAAGCCCAGAAATTTGCTTTTGATCTGATATCCGAATAAATAAATTCCTACTTGTCAATAAATTGAAGTTATGTTTTTTAAAGATTACTGAGAAAAAAAAGGCTGAGAAATATTTATTTAGGTATTTAGTTGAATAATTGGAGTCAATGGGAAAAATGTACTGGCATGTAGTAAACTTTATTTTCTTTTTTATACATTTATTTATTTATTTATTTTTACTTTATTTTTGGCTGTGTTGGGTCTTCGTTGCCGCGCACGGGCTTTCTCTAGTTGCGGCGAGCAGGGTGCTACTGTTCGTTGTGGTGCGCGGGCTTCTCATCGTGGTGACTTCTCTTGTTGCAGACCATGGGCTCTAGGCCTGCGGGCTTCAGGAGTTGTGGCACGTGGGCTCAGTAGTTGTGGCTTGCAAGCTCTAGAGCACAGGCTCAGTAGTTGTGGCGCACAGGCTCAGTTGCTCCGCGGCATGTGGGATCTTCCCGGACCAGGGCCTGCACTGGCAGGTGGATGCTTAACTACTTTGTCTCCAGGGAAGCCCCTGTAATAACTTTAAACTGAAAAAATACTTTTATGTTTTTAGGTTTTACACATCTGTAAGTAGACCTTTCCGGAGCTCTGCCAGCCGACCCCATGGCGTCCTCTACTACTGTGCCTCTAGGATTTCACTATGAAACAAAGTATGTTGTCCTTAGCTACTTGAGACTCCTCTCTCTGGAGAAGCTGCAGGAGCAACATCTTTCCTCACCCCAAGGTATTATCTTTGGCTTGTGGTGGTTGTATTAAATAGTAATAATTACTTCATGTGTGCAAAATTATATGTATCTAAGTAATTTATAGCTCTGGTTATAAGATTGAATAATACTAATAGACTCTTAAAGAATAAGAGCCACTCCATCCCTTCCCATCCCCTCATCCATTCCCAGAATCATGACTTTTAATGTTTTTTAAGAGCTCGATATTTTATTTTATTTATTTATTTTTTGGCCGTACCATGCGGCTTGCGGGATCTTAGTTCCCTGACCAGGGATTGAACCCATGGCCCCTGCAGTGGAAGCATGGAGTCCTAACCACTGGACCGCCAGGGAATTCCCAAGAGCTGCATATTTTAAATGATTGCCATTGGTACAGGGAAAAATGTACTGAGTACATGTAAAAAAACAGAAACCCATCTGCCTTTAGAGATTTCATACTTAACAAGCCATAGATTAGAATTATATAATTATTTTTAAAGTTTATAACACAGTTAAGTTCCTCAATTTACCTTTTCTCAAGGCTATTAGGGTTTTTTTTTTTTAGTTGAAGTATAGTTGATTTACAATCTTGTGTTAGTTTCAGGTGTATAGCAAAGTGATTCAGTTATATATATACATATATATCTTTTTTTCAGATTCTTTTACCTTATAGGTTATCACAAAATATGGAGTAGAGTTCCCAGTGCTATACAGTAGGTCCTTGTTTATTTTATACATAGTAATAGGGATATTAAATGTAAACAGTCTTTCAGACTTAGAGAGTTTTTAGCACAGTTCTTTGTATTGCGAAGTTGTATATATCCTTCTTTAAATAATTTGCCAAAACGAAGCTTAAAACAGTTACTAGAGGCTGAATTAATCTTCTTCATTAAGATGCAACATCATGATCTTAAATATTCTTATCCATAGATTTTTACTGCAGCCACGGAGGTAGTTCTTATTTATCTGCTGCTGTTTTAGCTCAAGAAAGGGTAGTGTTGGTACTAGGACAATGTGGATTTTGTGTCTCCTCACAACTAGGGCACCTACCAGGCACCAGTGGGGGACCACGGACACCTAAGGGGACGGGAGGAACCCCCAGCGACTGGGGAGGACGTGGGTGTAGGGGGAGTGAAGGGGGAGGAGAAGTGGAGGCGGGATGGGACAGGAGCCCCTGAGGGGCGGCTGGGGGAGGGGAAGGCATCCCATGCCCAAAAGGGGACATTGGGGAACCATTGGGAGGGCAGAGGATCAAAAGGGGGCGTGGCCAGGTTTCCCCTGCCCACTTGGGCCCCTGGGAACCTGTTGAGATCCCCGGCCTGATCCCCTGCCCAACCAGGTCCCCTCCAGCCGTGCGGGTCCTGAGGGAGTGGGAGGGAGGAAAGGGTGAGCAAAAGTAAAGGCCGGACCTCTGGGACCGGCACCCCTGAGGGGCGGCTGGGGGAGGGGAGGAGTTCCTACACCCAGCGGGACCCACCCATGGTTAGGGGTCCAGCAGCGACTGGGGAGACCCTGGGGGAGGGGTGCAAAGGAATGGATGGGAACGGGGCCAGCACTTTCCCTGTCCGCTCAGGCACTGGGGAGCCTCTTGGGCTCCCGGCCTAATCCTCTGCCCTTGGAGCCTCCCTCCTGCCGTGCAGAGCCCAAGCCCCACCCCTGCATCCCCAGCCAGGGCCCCACCTCTACACTCGGAGGCCCCCTCTGAGACCCCCTCCAATGTGCTGGGCCTAAGCCCCCCCACCCCCACATGCTCACTTAGGGCCCTGCCTCCAGACTCCAGAACCTCACACTCCAGAGGCCCTCCTTTCCACGTGCTGCCTCTCCCCTTCCGGGCAGGTCCTAAGCAGAGGCCCTGCCCCACACTTAAGGTTGCCCTGCCTAGGCTCCGTCCCACACTCAAACATCACCACCCCCACAGGCTGAAGTCCCGTCCCACCCTAAACCCCAGCCCTGCCTAAGTTCCACGCCCCGCCTAAACTACCCTCCCAAGACCCAGACACTTTTTTTTTTCTTTCTTTTTTCTGCTGTGGTTTTATTTTACCTTATTGCAGTTGTTTCAGTTATACTTTTATTTTAACTAATACATTTTTTATCTTACTAATTTTATTTCGTTTTTTATTTTTTGATATTGTACTGCTCCTTTTTGTCTTTCTTTCTTCCTTTTTTTTTTTCTTCTTTTTTTTTCTGCGCCATGCAACTTGTAGGATTTTGGTTCCCAGGCCGGATATCAGGCCCAAGCTCCTTTGGTGGGAGCTCCGAGTCCAAACTGCTGGACTAACAGAGAACCTCAGACCCCAGAGAATATCAGTTGGAGTGAGGCCTCCTGGAGGTCCT
>NW_021146273.1:0-25000 GCF_002837175.3 Physeter macrocephalus
GATATGCAGATGTTCCGGGTCTGCACTGGGTGGTCCCCATCTGTCTCAGAGAGAAAATGTGTAGCCAAGTCTGCACTACAGACTGGAGACGTGGCTGTGGATTGGAAACTCCTAACTAAGACACGGAGCCCCTTGAACCCACATGCACACGTACACATACGCACACAAACACATGCACGCAGACACAACCAGACCACCCCCCCGCCCTGGCAGTACACACTAGAGTTACCTTGGGCACCTGGAGGCAGTCGGTGCTGGGCCTCGTGTAACTGTAACCTCTTGACAGCCTTTGAAGGTGAACTGTTTCTTTGTTCCCCAGTGCCTGGTGGTGCCTGGCAGGGCGACCACTTGATAGATGCGGTTGAACTGACCTGGGTGAACCACGCAGGGTGGTGGCAGCGAGGTGAGGGGTTCACAGCACAGGCAGTGGTCTGAATGCGCTGCCGGGCCTCTGCCACAGCCTGGGTAGGGCCTGGGGTCCTCTCTTGGATCTCCCCCAGTGACTCACACTGGGTACACTCTCTGACGGGCAAGACGGGGCACCGACCCAGAGTCTTGGCAACACTTATGCTCTGCTGTGTACTTAAAAATGCAACCTTTTCAACTTAGTTGGTGATGGTTGAAGGCAAGGCAGCCTCAGGTGATGGAAAGAAAAGTCCCTGGGAGGCAGGGGAACTCCGCGCCAGTCAGCCCCGTGGGGAGTGGTGTAACCTCACTGAGCCTCAGTTTCAAACCTGAAACATGCACAAAGGGAGACTGTGAGTTTCGAGTTCTTTCCAGCTGCGGCTCTGTTTTATCAGGAATGCTGGAGCAAGGTACTGCGGTGGTGGGAGGGGACGACAGCATACTGCTCTCTCCATAACCTGTTAAAAATGAGCATTGACACTGCCTTTGACCTTGGAGTCATAAACCATGCGGTGGAGCGGGGAGAGTCTTGCTGGCCGTCCTCTTTTTCAGCTTCAGGACCTTCTCGACTCCTGGGGCTTAGCAACTCAGTAGCCGCAAAACATGCCGATCATTTGTCGGGGATGCACCAGAGGCGAGGTACTGCCAGCTGTAGCAACGGGGGTCTTTGTAACGGCTGCATAAAACCCTCCCTCGAGGTCTGGAGACGCTTGCACATTTTACTGGCCTGGGGCATCAGCTGTGCAGACACCCTTTGACCTCAGTGCTGCTCCAGTTACCGAGACTAGGGGATCACAGCTTTTGGCTGCATCAGGAATGAAAACAGTTTTTTTTTTTAGTTGAAATCCACTGTATTTCAAGCATACAGTTGTTGTTTTTTGGTTTGTGACTATAAAAACAAATAGATCAACACACTAACCAAAAAGGAAATAAGACTTCTGCGTTTCTGACCAATGCAAGAATACCAGTTTCCACTGTATCCTTCCTTGATCATCAAGCAGGAATGAAAACATCTTTATTCAGGTAGAAACAGCCTTCAGGTACCCTCCGCCAGTGAGCTGGCTTTACCTTTTAAAATTGCCTTTAATTTACTGTTCAGTGACCAGCCAGGTGTTTAATTTTTCCAGACAATCAGGAAGATGGTATTTGCACGTGACAGGTGGTCACTCATCGGAGTGCTTGCCCAGTTTGTCAGCACTATGTTTTGAGCAAACATGAATGCAATTTGCACATTTATCTTTAAATTCTTGGCTTCACTTCACCATAAAAACATCCTACCTAGCACGCCTTAGGTGCCAACGCTGATATCAAAGGGAAAAACAACCAAGAGAGGTCTGCGTTGGCTGTGCTACCTCAGAAATCGAACTTGGCAGCCTGAGCAGCGGCTGGGAAAATTCCTGCAAATCTGCCCATCGAAGCTGTTCTCCGTCAGGCGGTCTGCCGAGAAGCATCCCCACTCCGCAGCCTCCCTCTCCTTAAGGAGATAATGGAATAACCTCAGATTCCTTCAGCACAAATGTCAGAATCCGGAGGCCTGTCCTGTCGCAGCCGGTCAGTGGGCACCACACCCCGAGGCCCTGCTCTGGGGAGGCGAGTACAGGGGGCGGAGGCATACAGACTGCACACCCCCTGCCGCTTCTGTCAGGGCAGGGCGGGGCTGGGGGCTCCGTGGACAGCGCTCTGCCCTCGAGGAGCCTGGAGGTTGGTTAGTGGCATCCACGGGCATTGATCAGATCAGCACAGGAATGAGAGTGCGCTTCTAAGCCAAAATAAGAACGATCGGGGAAGTGATCTGGTCTCTGTGAGGCGATGCACTCGAGGACCCGACCTTGTGCAGGGCAGCCTCCCCAGGAAGGCTGGGGCGGGGGGGGGCGACGTCCTCCATGAGTTGTGCGGGAGAAACCAGGATAAGAAGGGTGGGCAAAATGGCCACAGCAGAGGGGACGGTGTGTGCCAGCAGCCAGGAAGGGAGGCACTGAGAGTGCCCAGGGTAACCGGAACAGAGGCCAGAGGTGCCCGGTCAGTGGGAGGCATTAGCAGACGAGGACCTCATAGGCCCCATTGAGGACTTAGGACCCGGCCGTGGGACGGTGGTGACAACGAGAGGTGCAGGTCCACCTGGTCAAGAAACCCATGGGCGACCCCGAGTTCCTGTGAAGCCGGGGCGCATGTGCCCTCCACTTTTCAGGGCGAGGTTGGCAGGAGGGTCGTGTTCTCATCGTTTTAATGTTTTTAAATCATTTTATCAACAAGAGGGCAGGGTCCCTGGTCCTGTGACTGGATTGGCCTAGTGTCTAACAGGGAGGGGCTCTCGAAAATCAGGGAACCAATATTGAGAAAGTCCAAGCCATCAACCGCGTTGCCTAGAAAAGGAGCACTGACCACCAACGTAAGGCCCGAGGCTTCCTGTTATGAGGACACCGCGAGCCCCACCCGGCACCTGGCGGGGTGTGGACGGTGCGCCGGCTGAGGAAACAGATTTGGGGACGCACAGACCAGGGGCAGGTCACTGCTCACCAGCCCAGCGCGGCCGCAGGGATGCTACGAGGCCCCTGGAGAAAGGACAGAGCAATGGCATCCAGCCCAGGCGTGCGGGGCGGGCCCAGGAGGCTCACCGCTCAGACAGCGACCCAGCGGCACAGGAGGACAGGGTGGTGCGTGCAAGGTGCTGGGGGTGTGTTTGGGGGAGGGGGGCTGGTTTTTGTATTTTTTTGCATCCAGCTTTCTTTAGCCATTCCGAGGAGGCTGTGATTTCTTTCTAATCTATTTTTATGGGACCATAATTTATACATGGTAAAAGTCACTCTTTTTAGGTGTACGGTTCTGTGCATTTTGACATGTATAAGGTTACCATCGTTTAACTGCCACCTCAGTCAAGATGGGGACTGGCTCCAGGACCGTGTCCTTCCCTCTCGGTGGCCGTGATCCGTGCGCTGAGGGGGCAGCATGGGGAGGACCCGAAGGGAAGAGAACTTGGGACGGTGCTCCCCAGATGCAGGCAGGCCACCCAAGCACACCGTCTCCCCACATCCCCACGCAGGGAGCTCTGCCCTCCTGATCGCCTGGATTTGAAGCAGCAGCCTGGGCTCCAGAAACCACCCCCCGCAAACCACAACCCGGGGCTTGAGCAGGTTGCTGCCTCCTCAGCATGGCTGCCCCTCCCCTCCGGGGCTCAGAGCTCCCCCGCAGCCCCGCAGAACTAGCTCTTCCTCAGGACCCAGCCCCGTCTGTCCATCGCAGCCTGAACGGCTGGCTGCTGGGCTCGTGCTGCATCGTCTCAGCCCCATTGATTGAGGCTGATTCCCTCGCTCTGCAAATGCAGACAAACCACGGAGAGGGGGCCTTGCCCTGTGCCTTCGGGCTTCCCTTTCTCCTCCTGTCCCCGTGGGGATTCCCCAGGTCCTACCTCTTAGGACAAGGGCGAAGATGCTTGAAGAAAGGGGGGAGTCAGTGCTGGCAGAGAAGGGCCAAAATTGGTGCTTCTGGTTTCAATCACCATTTCAAGACGAATTGAACAACGAACCGTCTGTCCAGTACGAGGGTGCAGGGTAGGGGGTGCGGATCTCCGGCATGGCTGCGGGAGGTAGGGGTCCATGTGTTCAAGGAAATCGAATGGAATTAAGGGGGGAGGTAGAAGGAAGGGGGGAGGGTATAGGAGACTGAGGCAAGCCCCCTCTTCCTCTTCCTCTTCCTCTTCCTCACTGGGTGGCTGAGGGAAGGTTTGCTTGAATCCAACAGCGCCGGGTGAGCAGCTGGGGCCGGCCTCCAGGTGAGGACAGGAGAAGATTCCAGGAGGACAGGGAAACCCTGCCCTAGGTCGAGTGTGCAGGAGAGGGGCTTCCCAGGATGGTACAGCTCGTGGATGTCTTGTTCAGGAGAAGGTTATTTCAGGTGCAGCCGGGGGTTATGTCTGGCCTGGGGCGGGGGGCGTCCTCGCCACGGACCCCAGGTTGGAATCTTGGTTTTTTTCCCACTGGATCCCTGAAACCCTGCAGCTTCTGCTGTCCCATCTTGTTTCCACCACTTCCAGCGGTCGTGACTGAACTTACCATCCCCAGGGTCCTTCTATCTTTCGCAATCACGCTTTCAAAACAGGCTGAAGAGGATT
This sequence comes from Physeter macrocephalus, assembly GCF_002837175.3. Taxonomy (NCBI): domain Eukaryota; kingdom Metazoa; phylum Chordata; class Mammalia; order Artiodactyla; family Physeteridae; genus Physeter; species Physeter macrocephalus. The sequence continues at coordinate 4,514 of NW_021146273.1, forward strand.
TTGATTCTGTTAGAATCTGATGTTAAAACAATATTTCATTTCTCTCGTGAGAGGAAATCTGTTGTTTGCCTACATCTGAGCCTGCTGACCAAAAAAAGGAAGAAGGGCTCTCTCAAAACAAAAAGAGATAGCGCTGAACCCGGGCACACGTTCTGAACAAGACAGACAGACAGAGTCGGGCGTAGCCTGTATTATTTTACAGAGAAATGCCGAGAAGGTCAGGGATGTTTTCAGATGTGCTCGGGTGCCCCCCACCGAGTCACAACAACCATGGAAACATGTTTTTCTATCTTCTTCGTAACCTCGGTTTTCCTCGAAGAGATGACATAATGATTAACCCCCATTCGACACACGACCACTGTGAGCTTGGGGGTCTTCTGCCCCCTGCCCAGTCCACATGAGAAGGTCACGCCCAGGAGCCTCAGGAAGGGCTGTGGCCGTGCGGGGGGGCCGCCTGGGATTCCGTGGGCAGAAGCGGCATTTCCTTACTTCCTACTGCGTGCCTCAAGGTGCCCCTCCTCCCTGAAATGCGTGATATGCAGGCTTTCCGTCTTGCTTTGTGTGTCTTTACACACTCTGGTGGGCTGCCAGGATTTCGGTCAACCCGGGCCCGAACGCGGGGTGAATGAGCAGGGCTTTGGGAGACATGTGAGCTGGGTTTTGTTAAAACCTGTTTGCTGAAACGGAAGAGGGGCTGGCTGTCTGGTCATTCCTTGGAAAATCTCGTCTTTGGATTCAAACATGAAAACACAGGATCCTTGGTTCGGGGAGATCCTAAGGGCATAACGTGCGTCAGAGCGGAAAAAGGCTTTATCTGGCCTGTTGTGTAGACAACTACAGCGTCAGTAGAGGGGGAAGGACAGGAGGGAACCTTCTGGTGTCATGAACATATTCTACATACTGATGATGGCAGTGGTTCCACGAATGTGTGTTCTTCAGGTCTCATAGAACTGTTTGCTAAAAAGGGCGGGTTTTACAGTCCAGGGGCCTGTGACTCCCCGGGGGGCTGGGTCCCCAGGCCCACGGCCCCCTGCGGTGCCCTCTGTGGCGGACAGATGGCTGGAGAGGCCAGACGCTGGCCCAGAGTCCCACCGGGACAGTTGTGGACACAGGGCCAGTCCCTTGTTTTGAACTGAAGTTTCTTTCCTCTTTGGCAGGTTCCTCTTTGGTGTGACTAGACTTGGGGCCCCACGTGGCAGCTGGAGTTGAGGGGAGCTTCGGGCTGTGGTCACCCCTCCTCTGTGGCCTCCCTAGGAGCACAATGGAGGGGGCTCTGCTCCCCCAGACTTTGATGGGCCTGTAAGCAGGGAGAATGGGTCTTTGAAATGGATTTTACAGCTGAGGAGGGACTGCATCTCTGCTGTGTGAACATCCCCTCCTGCGGCTCTGCCTGATGCCCGAGACCCCACCAGGACACTTGTCCAGGTGGGACAGCAGCCCTTCCAAATGACCGTACCGTGCCTGGAAAGAACCCTTTCCAATTTCTGGAAACCTTGAACTTGCCCTCAAGACACTCCAGATCCCAACACATCCTTTTTCTGTATCCACTTAAACACCCACCAGTTCATTGTCGCACATGCCCCGTTTATGGAGCACCTGCTGTGTGCCATACCTGGGCCAGTTCCCTTCACCTAATCCTCGTGGAAACCCCAGGGGGGGGCCGGGCTGGCATCCTGTTTACAGCCTTAGGGTTTTTTTCTTTTCTTTTCTTTTTTTTTTTTTTTTGGCTGCACTGTGCAGCTTGTGGGATTTCAGTTCCCCAAACAGGAATTGAACCCGGGCCCGAATCCTAACCACTAGGCCACCAGGGAACTCCCAGTCTTAGGGGTTGTGTGGTGCCCGTGGCCATGTGACCACCCATGTCAGGCTGGGATTCAGATCTGGGGTGCATGACACCCACACTCTTTGTTGGCTCTGCTGGATTCTTACAGTGCAAACTGTGCAGGTGTTGCCGTGGGGCCATGTAAATAAGTCTAGAAGTAGGTGTTACCTTCTCAAATGATTTCAGTGCGTAAATGCAGCACCAGTGCGCTCTTATGAAACTCCTCCACTTGCACCGAGGATAGAATTCGACATCTCTAAGCTGACCTATGGTCCCCCCTTCCACTTTTCTCTCTGCATCCCACCTCTGCAGCCTCATCCTGGACCCCCTCCTCCTTGCTCACCTCACTCCACACCCTCTGCCAAGACTCTTCCCAGCACAGGGCCTTTGCACGTGCTGTGCCTTCCACCCGGACTGCTCTGCCCTCCGCTCTGTGTTTGACCAACCCCTGCTCCTCCTTCACGTCCAGAATTGTGTCAGCTGGCCCAGCAGGCTCTCCAGCCCTGTGGTGCTGTGCTCCTCCTCCCCGGCTCCTACCACTGGTTCAGAGGCAATTACAGTTTGGGGGATGGGGGGTGGGGATCGTTTGTTGTATGTCTGTCTCCCCCACCAGAGCTCGAGCTTCTCAAGGCAGGGGTTCGTCACCATGCCTGTCACCCACCAGTGACAGAGCACATGCTCAATAAATATTTGCGGAACTGATCCAAGCAGTTCGGCCTGAGGGCAAAAACGTCTTTTGAGTCATAAAATCAAATTCTGACTCATCCACCCTGGCCTTCTTCCCCAGGCCCCATGAACCCTGGAACGCCATCAGTGAACACACACCGCACACCACTGCTGAGACTGGGAGACCTGGATGACAATGATGTGAATAGAAGGCAGGGCCCACGGCCCATTTCACAAGGGCCACCCAGGTTTGAAATGCTGGGGGATCATTTTTAGAGTCAAGTGATTTGTTTATATGGTGTCTTTTTCAGAGAGAGGCTGAAGTTTGGAAATCTCAAGTTCAGGTGAAGCCTGTACACAGGGAGTTGGATCTCCCACAGGACAGGAAGTGAGGTACGTTGCGAGGGTCTGCGCCTCGCCCCGCCCCGCCAGCGTCCTGGGGTCCAAGATGCCCCGGTAAGGGTTCTTGCCTCTGAGTCTTGAAAGCGTGTTTTGGTTTTCTTGTGTTCTTGAGAAAGGATCTCTTCTTTGGAGGAAGACATCCGAAAGCAATGAGACTTTGACAGTCAATTTGACGGCCCCTGGGAGCACACCCTTTTGAAAAGTGGAAGGGCGGGTGGTGAGGATGATTGGTAAGGTATCACTCTCCCCTCTCAACCCCCAGCATGATTTATCTGCACCTGCTTTGCTCCCACTCATCGAGTTCTTCCTTCACACGTACCTATTATTGAATCTGGTTTTCTGCTAGCCTTCCGAGCCCTGAGGGCAACACAGCTGCTCTGGCCATCTCTGGAAGGTACCCCTCACCTATCACCCACTCCACACATGCCCCAAAGCCATCTCCTTCCTCCAGGATGGACCTTGACATCTCCAACTGCATCTTCACGACAGCAACTACTCAGATTAAAACTGAGAAATTCAGCATGATCCAAATGTATAAAAATATTTGGATGTTTGACTGAATTCAATTTTCTTCCAACTTTTGCTTTCTGAAAACTTTCAGAACACTGCATATAAAATTCAGCCAGTTTCACCATCCCAGGAGAAGGGGCCCAGGAAATGTGTGCATGAAAAAGACAGCGTTTCCTATCTCCAGGAGAAATGAGGATGATTTAATACTGCATGAGACCTTGGTCTCTGAGCCACAGGCTGACTTTTGTGTTTGCATATCTCTGAGAGCAGATAATGCCAAACCATTCACAGAGGGACACACAGCCAAGATTCTAAGAGATGCCCCAAGAAGGACTGTTTAACTCGTCCCAACAAATAATCCTATAATATATTTTAAAACACTTAGGCATAAGTCCTGTGTGTGAAGTTGTTATGGTTACAGAAGGAAAAAATAAATATTTGTGCACACAGACATGACATGAAATCCTTCTACAGTGAAAACAATCTCCTCTGGAAAGATCTTTGAAAGTCAGGGATGGAGCCTGGAGCAGATGCAGCTAGTGATGGGGTGGGGGGGGGGGCAGCCTTTAAATGCTCCTCTTGGCGTCCGCATTGTCCATGAGCCTCGTTTAATAACATAAAATGAGGGGGCTGGGGGGGGGGGGGGGGGGGGGGGGGGGGCGGGCAGCCTTTAAATGCTCCTCTTGGCGTCCGCATTGTCCATGAGCCTCGTTTAATAACATAAAATGAGGGGGCTGGGGGAGAGAGGTGAACAGACACAAAACCCAAGAGCACTGTTATTTGTTTATTTTCTACTTGTGATGTCATAGCAGGAGTTTTGCCTGTGTTCTAGTTTATCTCCAATAAATAAATAACTATGTACAAATGTGCTGAGTTTACAAAATGATAGAGGAAAACCTTTGCATTACAAAAGATACATTTACATGATACACTTTTTTTCCATACACAGAAGCATGAAGCATTTCATTGCTAGCTTACTTGAACCAAAGACCCTGTGTGGCAATGTCTAAAGGTGTGTACCTAGGCTTTTCTACCAGAAAGCAAAGCTATAAAAGGAAAATTCCTCAGTTTCTTGAGAATATAGGGCCTGACTTGGCCTGCTACTTATTACTCATCCATATTTAATCTATTCCAGAATGTTGGAAGCTGTCTGGAACAGCTCTCCTCAAATATACGAAGCAGACAACCCCCTGCTGATCTCATTAAAATGCAGATTCTTGTGCAGTAGGTGGGAGGGAGCCTGAGTGTCTGCATTTCTAACCAGCTGGCAGGGGCAGCTCCAGCCTCTCGTCCTGGGACCACGTTCCAAACGACTGGGCTTAGAAGGCCCGTCTGAACTGGGAGAACTTCGCGAGGGCCTGATCAAGGTGAGGCCCTAATTGGCCATGCTCCAGGCTGCATCCCCCAGCTCCCAAATTGAAGAAACCAGTAGAGCTGGTTTTATTTGGGCCACAAATGACAAGAACAGTCAGAGTCCAAATGGTCATCAGCATGAATCCTGCAGCTCAAAACTTTCTTACACTGTCTCCCGGGAGGTGCTTCCATCTTCTCGCAGTTTAGAGCAACCATGTGAACCAACATTTTCAACATCGTCAAAAATAACTAATAATAATAGGAATAATAATAATAATAGCAAAAGACACTGCATAAGAAGCTTAACAACAATGACTACTCTTCAGTCCAAATCAAAACAACAACAACAATGAAACGGAGGTTCATTGTTTAAAAATAAAAATGAAAATCTCCTTGTGTTGAATTCCTGTGATAGTTCAGCAACATTAGTCTAACAAATGCCCTTCACATCTTAACCTCTGTTAAAATGATATTGCTCTGGAAGCCTGAAATTTCAGGATAAATTAGCAAATCTGCTGAAAGAACAAATTCCCAACCATTCTTATTTCTAGTGTTTTTGTTTCTGTTTCACATAACAGTTCTGGCCAGGCAGACAGCTAAGGGCAGAAGTAGGGTCCAGTACAGGTAGGGTGGCTCAGGTGGGTTGGCCGAGTTCCTGGGAGGGGTAAATTGGGAGAAATGAAAGGGCTGAAATGTGGCTTGGCTTCGTAAATGCAAGAGGGCTGGAAAAGATAGTATAAGGGCCCCATGACAAGTGGGAGCACATAAATATATAGACAGGGAAGGGGAGAGAGGGGAAGGGAGAAAGGAGAGAGGGATACAAAGTGGGTGCCGGAGACACGAGGGTAGGGAAAGAAGCCAAAGAACAAAAAATACTTAAAAAATAAATATCTTGGTCATTATCTATGACTCAATTACACTTCACTTAGTCCATTGGGATGAAGTCTGCCCCAAGGCTGCCAACCAAGAACACTCACCCCTCCTGTGCCCCTTGGTGAGGGCATCGGACACTTTGACAAGATCGGCATCTTGTCACTATAAAACTGCCGTCTCTGCCCACTTGTCCGATGACATCATGGAAATGGCTGGGGCCATACTTCTTCCAACGCGCCCCCCTCCCCCATAGCCAAGTGTAGAAGCAGCGAAAGAAGAGGAGCGAGCGTCTTCTCCAGTTCTGACGCCAGCTAAGGTGCTTTGGGGTAGTGGGAGAGAAAGGCTGGAGAGGGGAGGAGCAATGAGGCCCAGGAGGGAGGAAAAGGCCACCCAACACCTGGGCCAGGGAGGGAGGTCCCTCAGAGTTTCTGAGGCGTCCGCTCGGTCTTCACGTGCTGCAGTACCACCTCCTTGGCGGGGACCCCGCACTTGTACTCCAGCTCCGCCCGCGAGGTGCCTTGCTTCTTGCGCAGGTGGCAGAGGAGCGCCAAAAGCGCCACGACCAGAGACAGGCTCGCGATGGAGATGCCGACGAGCACGCCCGAATGCAGAGGCCCCGCGGGCGGGGGCGAGGGGCGAGGGGTGGAGCCGGGAGTCGGGCTGCCCGGGAGCGCCCCAGAGCCGCCGTCCTCCTCGTCGCCGCCCAGGTCGCCGCCGCTCACCTTGATGGGGTCACAGTCGGTGCCAGCCTGGCCGAAGAGGGCCGTGTCGGGCCCGCAGATGCACTCGTAGGTGCCGGGGAGGTTGCGGCACTTGCCAGGGCAGTAGCCGTTATTGCACTCGTTGATGTCCGTGCACACGGAGCCCTCGTCCAGGATGTAGCCCTCGGGGCACCGGCAGATCGCCAGGTTGTTGGGGTCGCAGTCGGCCGGGCACGAAGTCTGGTTGCAGAACATCTGGCACCTGTGCGGGGCGTGGGGGATGGGCGCGAAGCCCTCGGCGCAGATGCAGCGGTACTGAGCTCCGCCCACGGGCTGGCACTGGTACTCGCAGTTAGTGCCGAAGCACGGGTCCACAGGCTCCACGCACTCGCCGTCCACCAGGTCGAAGCCGGGGAAGCAGTGGCACTGGAAGCCGCCCTTCGTGTTGACACAACTCTGCGGGCACGGACTGGGCACCTGCGTGCAGTCATCCACGTCCTCACACCGGTGCTGGTCCGCAGCCAGCCGGTAGCCCGTCGCGCACATGCACGTGTAGTTGGTGGGCGCGTCGGGGAAGCCGGGGACGCAGAAGTGCTCGCAGAGTTGGTGGCACGGGTGCTCGGCCGGCACCGCACAGGAGCGCCCGTCCGCCTGCAGGGCGGCGTCGGCGGGGCAGAGGCAGCTCGACGCCCCGGCGCTCTCGTTGCACGCGTGCTCGCAGCCGCCGCCCTCCACGCTGCAGGCCCAGGCGCCCGGCGCCTCCCGGCCCCAGCGCGCCTCGGCCTCAGCGGGCGGCACCGCGCACTCCAGCTTCACGCCGAGGGGCATCACGGCGGCCGAGCTGCCCAGCGGCAGCGCCTGGAAGTCCGCGCCGCGGGCCCCGAACGGGGTGCTGTAGGTGACGGAGACGCCGGCGGGCGCCGCGGCGCCGGGCTCCACAACCAGCGGCCGGCAGGAGGCGGCGAAGTTGAACTCGCAGAGGAAGCCGTCGGCCTCCGCGCCGCACGGCAGCTCCTCCCAGGCCGGCTCTCCCGGTGCCGGAGCCCCGGCCGCCGAGACGGCGACGCACAGCGGACCGCAGAGGGGCGTCCCGTCGTCGTGAGGCCGCGCCCACCTGCTGTAGCTGGTGCGGTTGTCGCCCGTAACCCACTGGAAGCCGCGCAGGGGCTCGCGGTGCCCCGGGTCGCCGCAGCCGGGCGGGAGCTGCAGGCCGATCCAGAGCCGCGGGCCATCGCCGCCGTTGCCACTCAGTAGCAGGGAGATGACATCCGCTGCCACCGAGGAGCGCACGGTCATCAGGTGGCCCCGCAGCTGCTCGCAGACCCGGCTGGCGGCGAGGAAAGTCGCGGGGCCCCGGAAGAGCGCGAAGCAGTCGTGCTCGACGCACTGGCTGCCGAGGGGCTGCGGCTCCGGGGGCGCCGGGAGCCCCAGGCCGGCGGGGGCCAACACGCCGAGGAGCAAGACGCGGAGCATAGTGTCCGCACGCCGCGCGCAAGGGCCCGGCCGGGGCTGAGAGGCGCAGGGCGCCGCTGGCGACAGCCGATCGCGTCGGTCCCGGACTAGGCGCGTCCGGCTGCGGCGCGCAGCCCCGGCGAGGCAGCCTCTGACAGGCGGGCGGGCCCGGGCCCGAGTTTATAAGTGCGCGGCCCCCCTCCCTGGACGTTCGGGAAAAGGAAGGAAGTGCCTGGTGGGAAGGGCTGATGCTGCATTCTCGGATTACTGGGTTCTCCGGACGCCCTGCGCCCGCCCTCGCGCCCGGGATCCCCTCGCGGGGATGAGTAAACTCGGCCCCGGCTGGGAGGTCCTCGGGCGGGGCCAGCAGCGCAGGCTCCCGGGAGAACAGCACCTCTGTCAGCGCGGCGACAGAACCCGCCCCACGCCTGCAGCCCTACAAGGGGCTTAACCCACAGCCCTCCTTAACCTTCGGTCCTCTTTCTTTTCCTTCATCAATGTGTTGTTACCACCTATTTCAAGGAAAGGCTGGATTGCGGAGCTCTGGGAAGAGGAGACTGGGCGAGGAGGGCTTGGAATGAGAGGTGGGGACGTAGCGCCCAGGACCTGCAGGGCTGCGGGAGGAGGTGCCCGCCACCCAGAGGGTTTTGGGAGGGGCTGCCTAGGGCGTGGCCTTCCCCAAAAAACACGAGCGCAGGGAGAGCGAGCCACACCCTCCCAGGCCAGGGCGCCTAGCTCCGGAGAAGGAGGTGCTTGGAGACAGAGGGCGTGGCTGAGGCGACCACTCGCAAAGGAGGAGGACTGGCCTAACACCCGGTCCCCAAGTGGGGACCCACGAGTCCCTGAGCGCCAGCTGCCACGGCCAGACCTCATCTCATCGCGTGAGAAAGTCGTTGGGACACTGTCAGGGCGGCAAGGTCTTGCCACCCTTCGGAAGTGGTGGCAGGCGAATTCCCGCCGAGCCCTGTAGGGGCGAGCGAGTTTAGCCTGTTTGATCTGAGTTCTTCCAGCATCGCAGAGGGACAGTGCAACTCGCACCCCCAAAGCGACGCGTGGTGTGCCCTCGCAGGGAGGGTTTGTCTGTTGAGGGTTTTTCCCTTTGGTGACACAGAGGAGCACATAAATGCCACTTGGGCGGCAAAGGACATAGACGAGGGGCTGTCCTGGGCACGCGCGGGGTGGGGAGCGCTGGGAGGAGACTGGAATCTGTCACTTTCGCGACCTTATCCGCTCACCTTCGGATCAGGAATGCGGAGGGGTGGGTCCAAAGCAGAACGGTGAGGGGCAAACTTTTTTTTTTTTTTTTTTTTAACACCCTGCGCCATCCTCCGCCGCGGTCACTTACTGCGACGCGCCAGGCGGCGGCGCTGTTGAACTCTAAACGAAACCAAAGACGTTGGTGAACTCGAACTTGGGCTGAAAGGGTTAGGGTGTGGGGACGCAGAGGCCTCTCCCAGGGCAGGACACGCGGACCCCTCGTCTTACCCGCGGATCGGGCCCCCACGCCCAGCAGAGCCCAGGACTTGCGAAAGAACAGGAGACTGTGGGGTCTTCACCTGCGGAAGCCAAGCACCTGCCGGCGGACGGACTGACCGCAGTGACCAAGGGGGCGGGGCGGGGACACTCCGAAAGCGAAAGGGGGGAGGCACTGTGGTCCCCTGCACTCCCTGACGCCTGCCCGCTGCCCCACGAAAAGGGACACCGAGGTCTGAGGCTCCCCGGAGTGGGAGCGACTGCCCCTCCAAGGAGGAGGAAGGAAAGATCCCCAGATCGCAGAGCCGCGCAGCCCCGGGTGGGGGCGGGGCAGGCGCTGGCCTGACATCCCACCGGCTGCAGAGCTGAGTCAGGGGTCACGACTCTGGCCGCCCTGGAGAGGCTGTCTCGGTGCAACGGGCCCGGGGCGGGGCGGGGCCTCCAGACACCGGCTGGGACCTCAGAGGTGGGCGCGTGAGACGGGAGAGGGGACCGGACCAGCCACACCCTTTGTTCAGCATTTACAAAGGATTTCAGGACTCCGGCGGACAAAGCCGTAAACGAAGGGCGGGGCCCTCTGAGCCTTGAGAGACGTTCAAGCGTCAGGTCTGGCCGCCACCAGGCTGGGTCACTTCACGGATGGGTTCTAGCTGATTCACCCTTAGCCAAAGAGCTTTATCAAGCGTGGCAAGCAGCTTTTTTCTTAAGAGACGTAAGAAAGAACTTTTTAGTTCTAACATGAACACCTGCTCGTAGATTTGTTAACCCCTAGGTCCCCTGATGGAGACCCCACTTGGCACTGTTTCTCTCCAGAGCACGTGGGCAGCTGTCCCTGCTCTGACTTAGAACTTAAGCCTCTCCCGTGGGGAAGGAGAAAACCGATGTGTGGAAATGCACAATTCCAGGTGCTCAGGGCTTCGGGGCTGTGAGAAGTGGGGACTGACTCCCAATTGTTGCTGGTGATAAAAGCCCCAGGCCCCCCCGGGGTGGAAAAGGCTGTCACTAGCACCTGAGGACACAGGACAGGGTGGGGAGGGGTGCATACCCTGTCCAGTGCAATAGCCATAATCGCCTGTGGTTATTTAAACTAAAACTCATTACATTAAAGTTAGAAATTCAGTTTCTCAGTCTCACTAGCCACATGTCAAGTACCCCACAGGCTCGTGACTACAAATTGAACATTACCGAGAAAACACTTGATCATCACAGAAATTGCTATTGGACGGCGCTTGTCTACACATAGAGCCATGTAATGACCTCAAGGAAGCCATTGGTGGGGGCATATGAGTGTCTCTTCTAGGATTCCAAGAACACCATCTTGCAACCATTGTTGTTTTCAAGGTAATTGTTGTGAAAACCGCCATCAGAATCTAGAAGGGAAACCTTAAGAAGAGTAAAAACTGTATAATCACTATTAGTACTTGACTAATAAATACATCAATATTATTTTTAACCTGGATGTTAAGTATAATAATTTAGATATTAAGAAGAAAGTCATTTAAAAGATAAAAACATTATGTTTATAAGCCATAACAATGTTAAAATACAGACACAAAAATTAAGTCTCTGTGGTGATGCAGCAACATACGCATTTAATAGTGGAAATTAAACGCCTGGTGAGCAAATGTTACTCAATAAACAACAGCCTGGCACTGTAGCAGAATGCAGGTTTTACTAAATATTTACTCCCAGCCAGACTTGAAGAAAGAAGTGAGGTGAAAATTAACAGTACTTTATTGGCCCATTCTTTATAAAAAGAAAATATGTTGCATCTACCCAAACCCCACATTTGATATCATCTTTGATGATGAAAGACCGGAAGCTTTGCCCCTAAGGTCAGAAACCAGACAAAGGTGCCTGCTCCCACCACATCACTCAGTAGTGTGCTGGAGATTCGAGCTAGATTCTAGCCAGGGCAGTTCCACATGGAAGTCAAATAAAAGGCATCCAGATTGGAAAGGAAGGAATAAAATTATCTCTTTATTCACAATATTGTCTCGGTTGTATATGGAAAATCCTAAGAAAACTATTCAAAAACTATAAGAACTAATAAACATGTTCAGCGTTACAGGTTACAAAATCAATACATAAAAATCACTTGCATTTTAACAATGCACAAATTGAAAATGAAATTAGAAAACAATTCCATTTACAATAGCATTAAAAAAGAATGAAATACTTAGGAATAAATTTAACAGAAGTGCAAAATGTATACTCTGAAAACTGCAAACAATGTTGAAAGAAATTTTAAAAGACCTAAATAAATGAAAAGGCATCCTATGTTTATGGATTGGAAGATTTAATATGGTTAAGGTGGCAAAATTCCCAAAATTCATCTACAGATTCCGTGCAATCTCTATTAAAATATCTGCTGATATCTCTACAGAAATTTTCATGCTGATCCTAAAATTCACATGGAAATTCAAGGGACTCTGAATAACCAAAATAATCTTGGAAAAGAGAAACAAGACAGAAGGATTCACACTTCTTGATTTCAAATTTTACTACAAAGCTGCAGTAATCAAAACAGTGTGGTTCTGGCATAAGAAAAGACATAAATCAATGGCACAGAATTGAGAGTCCAAAAATAAACCCTTTGATGATATGCAAATGGCCAATAAGCACATGAAAAGATGCTCAAAAATAAAACTTTTTGTATTTAATTTTAGTCAGTTAATTTCCACAAGGGTGCCAAGACAATTAAATGGAGGAAAGAATAGTCTTTTTTATTCTAGCCATCCTAGTGAGAGTGAACTGGTTTTTCAGTGTGGTTTGATTTACATTTGCCTGGTGGCTAATGATGTTGAACATCTTTTCATGTGCTTATTGGCCATTTGTATGTCTTCTTTAGTTGAATGTCTATTCAGATTCTTTACTGTGTCTTAATTGGGTTAGTCTTTTTATGATTGACTTTTTCCAGCGACTCACAGATGCTGGTGCAGGTATACAGCCTATTTTCATCAACCAGGGTTGCAGACCAGCTACTGCAGACCTCGGGAGTCTGAGAACAGGCCTGCAGGATGGTTTGGCAGCTCCCGGGTGAACAGACTGAGAACATCTGGAACTTGGGCAGATGGGCCCCCCGGGGTAGTGAAGGAGTCACAGAGAGCAGCTGTGGGGAGGGAGCTCTGCTCTGGGGTAAGGGGCTGCCAACATTTGAGTTCATCACTCAGAAATCCCACTTCCACCCACATGCCTGGGGGTGCCTGGGGTTCCGTCTAGCTCTGTGGGAAGAGGGAAGGGAGTGGCTTCCCGCTGGGAGTACCTGACCCCACTCACCTGCACCCAGAGCCAGCCCACCCACCAAAGGAGGGGGAAGCATTCACCCACACCCAAACCAGTGGGAATGCTTTTCAGACTGGGAATAATTCTGAAGCCAGATCCCAGAGAAGCACTGGCAAAGGCTTCTTTTTAGAGTTTATTCTCCTTTGGATGGGATTTTTGGGACATTTAGCAAGACCCAGCCTTCCGAAGTCCCTTAAAGGACCCCCCAGGAAAGGGGACATACTTATCTCATGTTCCACAGGCAATGAGGAAGGATGGTTCCTCCTTGGAACTGGACGTCACTTTTATGCTCCTGATGGCCAGCTGGCCACTGAAGAATTTGGAGTCAACAGATGCAGGGGAGAATCCTGGCAGCCTCGTCCATGGTGCATATTTAAAACTGCAGCTGGTCCTACCACAACCAGGATAAATACACACTGCTGATAACATGTAAATCCAGAGCTTGAAATATGCTACAGAGAAACTACGACTCTGTTTTCTCACAGTGTTTGCTCTTCTGCTGTTTCCCTGTGGTCTTGAGCTGGACATCATTTTCGTATTTTATCCTGTAATCTCAAAGTTGTATTTCATGGGGAGTTAAGCAGTCTCTAAATCAGGGGAAAATAATGATTGAAAAAATATATATTTGGCTTCCTGTTTCCCAGAAAGTATTTGCCGCCATTTCCATTTCTGGCCCAGCATCTTTCCAAAGAGTTGAGAATGTCATTTAAATGAGTCAGTCCCCAGAGCTCAGTAGAAGTGACAAAAATGTCGACACCCTGCCCCAGACTGTTCGTGCATCGCCACCTCTGGCCGAGTGAGAGGCAGCTGGGGTCGGAAACAGGAGAGGGAGAGGAAGGGATCTGCTAGCCAAGCAGCTGCCTTGTCCCTCCAACATGAGGTCCCAGACCAGCATCCTCACCTGGGTGCTGGTTAGAATGCAGCATCTCTGCCCCCACCCTGTGCCTCCCAAATAAGAATCTGCCTTTGACCAGATCCCAGAGACAAGGGGTGCACACACTCCCCCAGCATGGTTGTGCTGGAAAAGGACCCAGCCGGGAAGCAGAATGGCCTCATTGAGACCTCGCACCGAACCAGCTCCTTCCCTGGCCCTCCATAGCCCGCTCAAGTTTGTGGAAAGGAGCCCTCGAGACCAGCAGCATCAGTGTCACGTCTTCTCTCTGTAAACACCATTTGTCACCTTGGACTTGTCAGAAAGGCAGACTCCTGGGCCCAGCCCAGACCTCCTGAAACAGAAACTCCAGGGCTTAGGCCCAGCCATCTGGGTTTGGGCAAGCCCTCCTGGGGATTCTGATGCACAAGCATGATAACCACTGGCTCACCATGTAGATGATGTGGCCCCAAGGCTCTGATCACATCCTCATCCTCATCCTTCTCCTGGGCCGTCCACTTTGGGTCCTGGCCCCGCCAACACATCCATGGACCTGCAACCACAGTTCCTGCTTGCAGGGGCACAGCTAACCCAAATCTTATTCTGATGAGGTCATAGAAATATATTTTTAAGCCAAGCTAAGTGGAATTTGTAGAATTTTGCCACAAAGAAGGTGCAGCAGACATCATGATCAGGAGGCTGAAAGTCACACATTGGGATAAAAGCAGGAAGGTCGAAGGGATCCAGGATGCTAAGAGCATCAAGAATTCAGAGCCCCAGCCTTGGACCGTCAACTTCTGGACTTCCTGTCATGGAAGACAAATAAATCTCTATTTGGTTCCTCCACTGTAATCGGATTTCTGTTCCATGCAGCCAACCACCTGCCCAGTTGGTGCAAACTTGAATAAGTTGAAGTGTAGCTTCCTGGATTGCCATTTATCTGATCTAATTTATTTAAATTTCAAAGCCTTATTCTTATTTTTAGTCAAATGTCATCATTAAATAGTACCTTCTCTGTGTTCATGAGGTCACATCCCTCAAACCAGAGGTCAACAAAAGGGACAGATAGTTAGTATTTTAGCACAATGTTGGGCACATAAGATGAACTTGAGCAAGTATCACTACTCTTAACTCTGTTTCTATGATAGATAAGCTCTCTGAAACTCAACTTCTCTTCTCAAAATGAGGATAAAAGCTACATCCTAGGGTTAGATGACATAATCTGGGTCCTAGGGCTACTCTGAACCTCTGGATCTGCTTCATGGACACCAGGATGGGCAGGGGAAGCAGGCAGGTCCATGGGGCAAGTACTGAGTTATTTGTTCCAGAAAACAGCTGCTTCTGTGTATGCTGCTGTCAGCAATTTCACTTCTGTTTACACTGATATCCAAGCCTCAATGTCCAGAAAATTGTTATGAGGATCCAGGGCCCTCAAAACTTCAAGCTTATGAAGACATATGATCATCTTCAAGAATCTACACACCAAGGTCACACAAAACTAATGGGTTCATCTTCAATTTTAATCTAAAATTACTGTGTCAAACCCCAGTCATTTAGATGAAATCTAGGAGCATGTGTTTGTCTTGCTGGGTGAGGAAGGAAAGTGGGTCGGGAAAATATGAAAGGTCTGAATTAGAGAATGTTTTAAATGGCAACGAGGCAGGCACTCTTGGTTGACTGACTCCTCCCCCATCCACACCCCCTCATAGGCCTGTTCTCTAAGGACCCTCCCAGTGGTCAGTCTAGAGACGGTCATGTTGTCCAATTTTAGCCAATGGGATATTTTTTAAAACTGCTTGGTGGGCTATCTGGAGGATCCTTCAAAAAGAACAAAAATAAGATCTGTTTCTGGTAAAAAAGAAATTTTTAATTCTGGACAAAATATTGAAAACAACTATTTGAAGACACTGGGTAGTGACCAGAATCAGACAGAAACTGGAGGCATTTAACCCTTCAAAGAAGGAAGCCACTTTGGGTGAGATCCATGTTTATTCATACTTTCTCCTCAGCACACTCGCAATTCACAAGGTGTGGGGCAACTAAAACCCATTAAGAGAATGAAAAGATAAGCCACAGACTGGGAGAAAATCTTTGCAAAAAAATTTCTGATAAAGGACTGGTACCCAAAATATACAAAGGAACTCTTAAAACTCAACAATAAGAAAACAACCCAATTTTGAAATGGGCAAAAGACCTTAACAGACACCTTACCAAAGAAGATACACAGATGACAAATAAGCATATAAATGACATGATGCTCCACATCATGTCATCAGGGAAGGCAAATTAAAACAAAAATGAGATGTCACTACACACCTATTAGAATGGCCAAAATCCAGAACACTGACAATACCAAATGTTGAGGAGGATGTGGAGCAATAGGAACTCTCATTCATTGCTGACGGGAATGCAAAACGGCTCGGCCACCTTGGAGGACAGTTTGGTAATTTCTTACAACACGAAACATATTCTTATAATACAGTACTCACACTATTAGGTATTCACACGAATGAATTAAAAACATGTCCACACAAACACATGGATGTTTATAGTAATTTTATCGATAATTGCCAAAACTTGGAAGCCACCAAAATATCCTCCAGTAGGTAAATGGATAAATAAATGGTGGTACATCCAGACAGTGGAATATTATTCAAACCAAAAAAGAAATAAGCTATTGAGCCATGAAAAGACATGGAGGAACCTTAAATGCATATTGCTAAGCCAATCTGCAAATGCTACATGCTGCATGATTCCAAATGTATGACATGCTAGAAAAGGTAAACACTACAGAGACAGTGAGGGATCAGTGGTTGCCAGGGTTTGGGGGAAGCGGGGAAGAGGTGAACAGGTGGAGCACTGCGGGTTTTAGGGCAGGGAAACTATTCTGTGTGATACTGCACTGGTGGATACATGTCATGATACGTTTTTCAAAACACATAGAATGTACAATACAAAGAGTGAACCCTAATGTAAACTATGGACTTTAGTTAATAATAATGTGTCAGTATTGGCTCATTATTTTACCCTATGAACCTCACCAAAGCCAAATCCTAATAACAGGAAACTGTAAAGTGCTGAGAGGTTATATGGGAACGCTCTGTACTTTCAACTCAATTCTTTTGTACACCTAAAACTACTCAAAAAATGAATTCTAGTAATGAAAAAAAGAATACTTGATTAACCCAAAATAAAACAAGAAAAAAGAATCAGAAGAAAAACAAAAAAGTAGAAAAGGCAGAAAACAAGTAACAAAACAACAGGCTTGAACCCGATAAACTCTGATTCCATCAACTCGAATGCCTGGAACAGGCAAATGGAATGGATAGTGATGGGAAGCTGAGCGGTGTTGGTCTACGCAGTGGGGGTGGGAATGAATTGGGAGGAGCACAGGGGACCCTCTGGGTGGTGGGAGGTCCTCTTGATTGGAGCAATGGTTATGGGGTGGTGTGTACACGTACCACAACTCAGCAAATTGTAGAGTTGGGATTGGTACATTTCTCTGCCTATAAATAAGAAAAAAAGGACTGCCTTTGTAGGGGCATGTGGTAAACATGAGGATGAAAGCCACAGGCTGGTGATGAAGGACCAAAAAGATTGAAGGCAGTTGACAGCAGCTGTGGCAGCCTGAGATATCCCATCTCTGGACCCTTTGTCATGTGAGAAAATAAGCCTTATGCTAATCAGGCTTTATTATGGGCAGGCGAATTCACCACTAAATACTACAGGTTCACCTAACATAAAAGTAGAAACAGAATAAAATACCCAGAACAGATATTGAACAGATATTGATTCATTTGCATTCATGTGATTTGTAATTCCTATCTATTCTACACAAATGGATGTAAACATTGGGATAAGTGCACCTGAAGATGAATTTTGTAGGCTAAACAGCTCAGCTAAAAATCTCTTATGAACCTCATTTCCCCCAGCAAAACTTTATTTACTCATTCGTTCATTCATTCTGGTTTGTTTTCTTGTTTGTTAAGCTAATGCATGAGTTGATTCCAGACCATGTGACTCCAAATTTTGAAATAACAAGGTCCAAATGAATCATCTTTTCCTATGCTCAAAAAAGGATAAATGCCTCATGTTGAAGAACGTTCAGCATGTAACTAAAGTTAACAAACAGCATTTCATTTCAGCCTCAAACCATTAAACACCAAATCCAGTCTCTGAACATCAAAGCCATTCTGGGCATCTGGTCCCCTCTGAAAAAGCCTCTTAAAGAAAGGTCATGACCTTACTGCAGACACTGGTCTCACTTCAAACTTGACATCTGCAGTGCCCAGGAGCTTTTCCAAGGTTGTTCTTACCTATGAATTTTAATAACATGAACAGTTGTTTCCACAGTAAAAGATGCTTCCCTAAAAGTGCAGGGCCTGAAGACCAAGGGTAGGGTTTGGCCATTGCTCAGAAGGAAATGCTGTTATATGACTTGAAGGAGGGGGATAAGAGAAGGAATAGGACATTGTGAATCTGAAAAGAGAATACTCAGCATGGTGTTTTGGGGAGGAGTGGGCGTGGAGCGGATGAGGGAGTGGCGGGGAGACCTCCTCTTCATGAGGTATGTGCATCTTTGGATGGGGGCCAGGAAAATGAAAGGGATTAATGATTCCTGCGCTGCCCTGGAGGGAGGTAGAGAGAAGACTGGGCACAGAAGTTGTGTCCAGGTCCAGGCTCTGTAAATAACCCTCCTGTGAATACCTGTGGCCAAGAATGTGAGGATCATGGTTTCATTGCCCTTGAGTAAACGTCTAAGAGCAGAACTGGTAGGTCATATGTGTATGTTTAACTTTTTAAGAAACTAGCCAGCTGTTTCTGATGAAGGTGCACCTCTGACATCCCCATCACTGTACACAAGAGGTCCAGTGGAGAAGTCACCTCTGATGGCAGGATACAGCCACGCCTCCTCCTCCACGACACACGAACGTACCATTGTGACCAAGACAGAACCGGGAAGGCCCCTGCGGGGTCAATGAGGGCACAGACACAAGATGCGCCCTCAGATCATGGTGGGTCTCAGGTGCACAAGCTCTCTGGGGATGGCAGAGAGCTTTTGAGCAGTACTAGTGTGTGTGTGTGTGTGTGTGTGTGTGCACATGCGTGTGTGGTTGGGGGAATACACAAGCGCAGTGATACAGGGATGCTCATTTGGACACAAGCTATTATTAGAAATACCCATCATTGCTCAGTGCCCCACCTTCCTGTCTCAAATAGGTTGAGAGCCAGCCTGTCTCCTCACTGGCTGCTGGTTGACACTTTTGCGTTTAGTCGGAGGCAGTGAGACCTAGTGATGTGGTGAGGCTGCAGGATTTCACAGCGCTACTTCACCACTTGTCAGCTGTGACCATGGACAAGTTTAGCAACTACTCTGTGCCTCCGGTTCCTTACCTATAAAGTGGGGAGAGTGGTACTGGCTGTTTCCCAATAAATAAATACCACTTTCTATCTTGTAGTAGTAAAAGTTTGGTGAATTTTCCTGCCACATTGCTTTCATAACGTGTCCTGTGAACTATCTATCCAGGTGGCCTTACGTTGACAACATTTGAAACCTGGTTGTGTGTAAAGCTCTGTGTGAGGCTCACCTTTCCCTCAGGTGCCTCCCAGCCTCACAAGAAGACAGACACGGCAACACTGAGCAGTCACGCCAAGAACAAAGGGGCGGGGCCATCAGAGAAATCTGGAAAGAGAACTCTCTCTTCAATGACTCAGCTGCCTCCTGAAGAAATCTGCTGTGACTTGTGGAGGAAGGAAGGGCTGTCCCAGCCAGGTGTAGGGGACAGGTGAGGACAGGTGAGGATGCGGCTGGGGGCCCAGCCACAGCCCTGAGACTGTCACTGTGGTCAGGTCAAATTCCATCCTCCCACGTCTGCGTCTCTGTACCTGAAGTCTTCTCCATCCCAAGAGTGGAGGCCCCTCTAGAAGTGCCGGGAATTACCCATCACCCTGCAGCAGCCCCATCCATTATTGGCGTCACTTGGTGTATCAATACCCCGGTTCCCTTGGCCCTCGAGTAGAATACATTCCCAGAGTTTCCACAGTTGTATCACCTCCCCGTGACTCTACCGCTAACGCTGTCCTTCCCAATAAACTACTTGCACTGGAATCCCTGTCTCCAGGTCTGCTTCTGGAACAAAGAGAGCCTGGAGACCAGAAGGATATGAGAGCAACAGTCCAAGAGCAGTAGGGACGTCCTGAGTGTGCGCAGTGCCCTCTGCCGGAGATGGGGCGGGGTGAGCAGACGGCGGCGGGGCAGCTAGTGGACTCCGGTGGGAGAGGAGGCCACGGACAACATCAGGGTTTAAAAATAGGGCCCTCTGGGTGCGGTGTTGATTCCCCCTGCCTGCTGTCCTGCTCCAGGG
The DNA here is from genome assembly GCF_002837175.3 of Physeter macrocephalus. Classification (NCBI taxonomy): domain Eukaryota; kingdom Metazoa; phylum Chordata; class Mammalia; order Artiodactyla; family Physeteridae; genus Physeter; species Physeter macrocephalus. The sequence goes on from NW_021146273.1 coordinate 24,287, forward strand.
CCCCCAGGGCAGCCATGCCTCCGACAGTTATTGAGTACCACTCTGTGCCAGGCCCGGGGCATATCAAGGACCAAACAACAGCAAAAATCTGCCCTGGAGGAGCTTACATATGTATAAATATAGACAATAAATCATAAATCATAATTACTGGAGGACATGATACACCATGTTAGAAGGTGACCAGTGCTTCGGGAAGGGCAAGGGCCACTGGGAGGGCTGGAGAGAAGGTGCGATTTCACAGCCACCTCAAGATGGAAGAAAGAAAAGCGGAGGAAAGTCAAGAGACACAAGGAGGAGGACCATCCGAAACCGCTTCCAGAATGAGAGAGTCAAGAAGATGGCCAGGAGGCAACACTCCCAATGATGAGAGAAGAAAACTGCCCCCGAATGGGTAAAGGAGAGGTGCTCCTGGTGGACCTCCAGACCAGCAATAGCAGCTTCCCCTGGAAACCTGCTGGAAATGCAGATTCTCGGGCTCCAGCCCAGACCTACTCACTCAGACCCTCTGGGCTGAGGCCCTGCAGGGGCTCCAGGCTCCTATGCTGGAGCAAGAGGGCCCAGAGCAGGCAGGATGGGAACACATAGAGAGACAAACGTAAAGAAAGCTGAAAACAAAGAAATTTTCACTGAAAAAGTTTGTATTCAGAAAATGCCACAAATTAACTAGGTATATCAGTCTCAAGGGTCAGACAAAGTATAATTTGACGTGAAAAT
>NW_021146274.1:0-12091 GCF_002837175.3 Physeter macrocephalus
GGTGTGCTTGGGGTGGGGTGATTAGGACACACCGTCACACTCTGCACATCAGTCAAGTGGCCTGCTCACAGCGGGCAAGCAGGATGGCAGGGTCTGCCTGTGTGGGCCAGGAGAGACTAGAACTTGAGCCCTCACCCTTCTCAGCAGCAGACCCTTCGTGGCTGGCCACTCCTATCGGACGTGAGCTGGGGTCGCCAAGAGCGGCAGCGAGAGCCAGGCTGGGGTGGGATCCAATCCCGGCTTGGCTGCTTCAGGCACGTCTACCCCGAGAATCCTGGCAAAACCACTGAAACTCTCTGAGCGTCATTTTTGTTCTCTGAAAAATGGAGCTAGTTATGCCCACACGCTTCACTGAGTTGCTGAGAGGGCTCAGTACGATGGTAACATGTAAAGTGCCTGACAAAGTGCCTTGCCCACACAGGTGTCAGATAATGTAGCGCTTGCTGCTAGGTGTCGGGGGTTGAAGGTGGTTAATGATTTTGTTATAGAAATATGGAGATTTTTAAAAAACACAAAGTTGTGTATGCTAAGTTTTAAATGTACTCTACTGATCACTGCTTCAGGAATCTAGAGTTTTGAACATGGCTGTTTAATAAAAATATAATGCAAGCCACAGATGTAATTTTAAATTTTCTAGTAGCCACATTAGAAAAAAAAAGTGAAATTGATTTTCACGATAGAGTTTATTGAATCCACTATATCCAAAATATTTCAACACGTAAATCAATATAAGGATTATTACAGAGATATCTTACATTCTTATTTATTGGACTAAGTCTTCAAAATCCAGTGTGTGTTTTTACATTTGCAGCGATCTCAACTCAGATGCTAAATTTTTCGTTGAGGACCTCTGGCCTGTATTTAGATTTCATAAAATTTACAGTTGAAAAAATAGAGTCACAAAACCAAATTGTTCCCAGCATACTTAAACATTTCCCAGTACCTGAGTCGAATTTTTTTTCAGTCTTTACATTTAAATTAATTAAAATTTAAATAAAATTTAAAATTAAGTTCCTCAGTGCCACGAGTCACATTTGAAGTATTCAAAAGCTACTTGGAGCTAGTGGCTGTTTCCTGGGCTAAACCATGGGAAGTGCACAGAAGCCTGGAAGGATTGTTTGCAAAGAAAGGAAGGGCATTGCAGGCAGGTGCCCGGCATGTACCCAGGACACCGTGGAGCCATCGATTTGATCAGAATCAGCCAGGTTAGGTTGACGAGGCCTGGTGGTGTCAGGTCACAATGATGAGATTTTATTCCGTCGCTGAGCAGGAAGCACGGTAATGCTCTTGAGCAGGGGGCGGGCGCCATGTGCAGTTTTAGTCTGATGCACCTGGCGCTGGTGTCCATGAGGGGACGAGAGAGAGGGGGCCCAAGCCAGGAAGAGCAGCTTGGAGGTGGCTGCAGTAATTCAGGTGTGTAGTGACAGTACCTGGCTGGCGTGAGAGCGTACAGAACCGTCCGGAGGCTCCTGAGAGCCAGCCTCCACAGGACTTGGAAAGCCACGAGCCTCTTTAGTGTGAGGGCAAGGACAGAGGCAGAGATGCTAGGAGGCTTGGGGACTGCTTGCCTGCTTGGGAGACTGGCTTGACCCTGAGAGTTTTAAGGAACCAGGGTGTTTCTGCCCGTCAGAAAGCAACTGCCCCAGACAGATGGCTTGAACCCAGGCCCAGGAGACTGTTGTTCTTTTGTGTGTGTGTGTTTTTTAAGCAAATATATAATTTATAGCATCCACTCCACCCTCTGAATCATACGGTGACCCTGGACTTTGCCCAGAGTCTCTGAGATTGTGAAAGACACTCCTTAATTCTAGGGAACTCTTTGAGGTGCTGGGTCCAGGCTGGAGCCGAATTAAAGACTTCAGAAGTTGGAGGAAAAGTCGAGGCTGCAGCGGCTCCCTGGCTAGTTTTTTATCCCCCTCACACCCTCCCCGGGAAAGCATGACTTCTAACGTGACTTGAGGCTTTGCTGTGTTGTAAGGGAAAGGACAGCTCCCCGACCTAACCCCGCCCCCCCTCCACGCCCCGCCTCCACGCTCCGCCCCACCCCCCGCCTCCGCGACCCCCGGGCTCCTCTAATTCTCCTGTGGCCTGAGTCACCGTGATGTCCAGCCTCCGGCTGCGATGGTCCAGGTCAAAAGCAAGCCTGTGGCTGCTGGCACACAGGGAGGGACTGACCTATGGAGGGTGAAGCCAGCCCAGCACTGCCTTGTCTGGACACGTGGGCAGCGTCTGCACGGGCCGGGCACTGTGCCGCGTGTTGTGGGGTCCGAAGGGGAGGGCGTTTACGGGAAGGTTGCAGTGGGCGCGGCCAAGTGGCCAACTAGCCATCACAGTGCTCAGTGGGGAACAGGGACAGCTGACGCGTTAGAGCACATCTGCCAGCCTGGGAGCTCGGCTGGGGCTTCGGAAAGCAGGTGAATGGGATCTGAGTTGCTCTGAAAGGAGGGAAAGGGAAGAGGGCAAACGGGAAGGTGGGCGTTCTGAGGTTTTCTTATTGTCCTGAGGCATGAACCTAACTGGAGGGGTTGCAGGTAGTTCTGTGCGGGACACGAGGGGGACACGTACGTGACCGTCATGGCCCCAGTGTGTGCAGAGCGGTCCTCCTCCCCAGGCGCTCCAAGCAGCTCGGCACTCACGCGCTGGTTGGGTCTGGGCAGGCAGTTCCTCCGGGCTCTGGCTGGGCACCAGATGTGGGTTCTTCTAGGTCAGGCGGCCCGAGGATGCAGTTTGTGTAAACTGCAGGCATGGCCCGAGCACTGTGTAAACATAGACTATCTCCCACTCCAACGTTTCCTTTGGGGAGGCTCCCCCTCCGGCTGGGATGCTCGAGTCCAACTTTCTTATCAGCTCGAGCTTCCTACCCTGATATAAGGAAGCTATTAAAGTCCGGTTCCTGGTATAGCCTTGACCCCCCAGGCCATGCTTGCATTGAAGTGAATGCCCCCTTAGAGGAGAACATTCTTCACCTTTGAAAATTCTTTAGCCTCAAATGTCCCACATCAAACAAGCCTGGAAGCATTCTGAAAATGTTTCTCCAAAGCCTTATGCCCTTAACGTTTACTTTCTACTCCAGCTAGTTTACGCCTATTTACTTGGCTTTTGAGACTCTCCTTGGCAAAAGGCAGCCCAGGCTGCCGCTCTCACCCTATTTCTAGAGTTTTTTCCTTCCCAATGTTAGTCTCCTATCCCTTAAATAAATCCCATTCACCTCTTTTAAAATTTTCCTCATACGCCCCGTCTCCCCTTTGCCCTTCCGATTATCAAAGTCCTACCCTCCTCTCTGTCCAAGTGCCACAGAGATAAGGAATTTGAGGAAAAAGAAGTGGCGATGGACACCCCTCAAGATCTAGCTGTAAAAAATCCACGCATTCCCTAAGCCCTCTTACCTTCATTTTTCTCCCTCTCATCTGAACTCCTATGGAAGTTACGGTCTCTGCCACACAGTTTAGGAGGTGGTGGTGGTCAGCCTCCAGCGAGTCTCTACTCCAGGTGTCACACCCCTGTGTAGCCCCTCCCAAAATGAACAGGGTCAACCCCCATAACTAGTAGGTTATTGTGGCTCAGTAAAAAACAATAAGAGACACTGTGGCTTCCGCCTTGCTCTCTTGGATTATTTTGCAGGCAAGGATCCAGCTGCCATATTGTGAGGCCCCTCAAGCAGCCCCATGCAGGGGTCCACGTGGGAAAGAACTGAGGCCACTGCCAACAGGCAGCGCCAACTTGCCAGCCTCGTGAGTGAGCCATCCGGGAAGCAGATCCTAGTCAAGCCCCAGGGAATGGCTTGTCTGCAGCCTCTTGAGAGATCCTGAGTTAGGACCAGGCAGCTGTAAGTGGCTGCCGAATTCCTGACCCACAGAAACTAATAATAAGTGAGATAATAAATGTTTCTTGTTGTATTAAGCTGCTAAGTTCTGGAGTGATTTGTTATACAGACATAGAAAACTAATTCAGAACATAAAAATAAAAATGATAGTAATCATAATAGTAATAGCAATTAATATTACTGAGTGTTTCATAAATGCCAGGCACTGCTTAGCACTTTATATATAATATCTCACTTAACAGTATAGTCAATCATGATCATCACTACCACAGTTAACACTGGTAAAGTGCCAGAAACTAAGTGCTGCACGCATCTTCTATTCAGTCAACGAAGTGGGTACGGTGATTAGTATCATTCCCACCTTACTTTTAAAGAACTTGAGACACAGAGAGGTTGAGTCATGTGTCCAGGGCGCACACAGTTTGGATGTGGCAGAGCTGGGACTGGGACCCAGTCTGGCTCTAAAGCCTGCGCCCCCAACCCCTCTTCCTTACACCGTTTGTGCTGGGCTGTGTGAGTCTTGGCTCCCTGATACAAGCTGACTCTTTTTCTTAGTGACCGTGCCTTTTGCCTTTGATTCCCCACCACAGCGTGCAGATAATAAGGGCTCAATAAATACTTAAGGATCTATGGGATCCCCACTCAGCCCTCAGTCATTCAACCAGTCGGTGGTGGCACTTACCACCTGTAAATACGGCAACGTCCTTATCACATGTAAATACGGTAAAGCTTTTTCCAGGCCTGAGCAGAACTGCTGTCACACAGAGAGACCAAGACAAGGGCTCTGTATGGCCCGTGTGGGGATGTGACCTGAGGCCACTCATGTTCCTCGCCCCTCCACGCTTCTGTCTCGCCCATTGGGGTACTTTGCCCCAACTGTGGCCCTGGGAACATGGAAAGCACCTTGCATTTACCCGTCAGACGCCGGCTTGGAGATGCTCCGACAGTCAGGTCACTTGAAGGTGCAGTTGCTCATGTCGGTCCTGCCTTGGGTCTGGGAGTCCGGGAGGTGAGAGCTTGGGAGAAAAGAAGGTGTGGGTCTCCTGCAAAACTGTGGGGATCCTTGTTATCACAGGGCTACTGCCAGGGGCTGCTGGAAGGAGCCTGACAGAACAGGTGGCTGGAAACCCTCCCCAGAGTAAGGTCCTTTGTGTCGTGTTGCTCCAACGTGGACCTGACGGATGACTCAACAACTGCTTTACAAATTCATTTTACCAAACACCTGGGGAGCTCCTCCTAGGAGCAGAGCCCCAGACCAGAAAGATGAACATGACAGGTCCCTGCTTCCCAAGTGCTAAGGCCCCAGTTTTCACATGAGAACACCGTGCTCAGGGCTGCTGAAATGTTAACCTGCTGGCCTGCTCAGCCTCTTGCCTCTGGAAGCAAGATGCCAGGCTGGATGGAAAGAGCCGTTTCTACATCTGTTCCAAGGGCTTCCTGGAAACACAGAAGGAAGGAAAGGAAAGCCCAGGCCCTTGAGTCCCAGCCTGCTTCTCTCCAGGGAGCTGTGAGTCACCCTTGGGAAATAGTCTGAAGAGCCCATCAGAGCATCCCGAACCTTTACTTGATGGTCTTGACCGTGGCATGGCCTCCCCAGCTGTCTGACCTTCCCAGGGCTGCTGCTGTAACAAAGTACCAACACTGGGTGACTTACAACAATGGAAATGCACTGTCTCCATTCTGGGGGCTACTCGTCCTAATTCAAGTGTGGCCAGGGCCACGCTCTCTCTGACAGCTCTAGGGGAGGATCCTTCTTTGCTTCTTCCAGCAGCTGGTGTTTGCCAGCACTCTGGGCACCCCTTGCTTGTACACGCATCACTCCATTCCCATGGCCATTGTCTTCCTTCCGTCCAAACTTCCCCTTTTTATAAAGACGCCAGTCATATTGGGTTAGGGTCCATCTGACCTCATTTTAATTTTATTTTCTCTGTATGGACCCTGTTTCCTAATAAGGTCACATTCTCAAGTAGTGGGTGTCAGGACTTGGGCCTATCTTTTTTTTTTTTAATATGTTCAATGTGATTCTTTTTTTTTAATTAATTAATTAATTTTATTTATTTTTGGCTGTGTTAGGTGTTCGTTGCTGCACGCGAGGTTTTTTTTTTTCTCTAGTTGTGGTGAGCAGGGGCTACTCTTCGTTGCAGTGCACAGGCTTCTCACTGCAGTGGCTTCCCTTGTTGGGAGCACGGGCTCTAGGCGCGTGGGCTTCAGTAGTTGTGGCACGCGGGCTCAGCAGTTGTGGCTCGCAGGCTCTAGAGCACAGGCTCAGTAGTTGTGGCGCACGGGCTTAGTTGCTCCGCGGCATGTGGGATCTTCCTGGACAAGCGCTTGACCCCGTGTCCCCTGCGTTGGCAGGCGGATTCTTAACCACTGCGCCACCAGGGAAGCCCTTGGTCCTATCTTTTTGGGGGACACAATTGGACTCATATCACTGGTCTCACCAGGCTATTCTTGGCAAGCCCGGTAGCCAAGGGAGAAGGAGACAGGGACAGAGACAGAGAGACAGGATGGAGCAGGGTCAGGAAGGAGATAGCAGGAAACAGACTCGAGCACACGCATGACCTATATGGGAACAGAATCTAAAAGAGAGTGGATATATGTATATGCATAGCTGATTCACTGTGCTGTACAGCAGAAACTGATGCAACATTGTAAATCAACTCTACTCCAATAAAAATTAATTAAAAAAAAAATAAAGAGCACACGCAGCTGGAGGTGGTGGCCCTGAACAGGAGAAATGACCCCTTACCCTCTGGCAGTATCCTCCAGCCTCGTTGCCTACAGAAACGGGAGGGGTGGAGGCCTGGTGGGGCGCTGGGGAAGAGCGCCAGCTGGGGAAGGACGGCAGAGGGGCCCGCCAAGTTCAAGGGGGGACGCGTAGCTTGAGGACTCAAGTGAGCTGGTAGCCTCGGTGACAAGGCTGACGGGTGTCACAGCCGGGCTTCCTCAGGTTCCCTTACCCTCCTGCATGTAGGTTTCCGCTCGCCTGGGGGATGTGCAGGCACTTCTGCGGGCGGCAGGGCCCACGAGGCTCTGCGAAGTCAGTTCACCTGCTGACCTGGGGTCCCGTGAAGGAGGGGCGAAGCGTGGCCGCCGGGGCCCGGGGCCCCGAGGGGCTGGGCGGGGCGTGCCCTGGCCTTGCGGGGCCTGGAGAGGGGAGCGAGGGAGGGAGAGCCGGAGGGCCCGGAAGCCGGCTCACAGGGCCAGAAGCTGGAATCCAGGATTCGGAGGCAGCACATTTCTGGGTGAGGACAAGGTCCAGGGTGTGGCTTTGGCGGGTGGGTGGGTGGCCGCAGCGAAGGGGCCCAGACAGGGAAGACACCTGGCGGTCATGCCTGGTACCTGCGTGGCTGGAAGGGGGCGGAGCTGGGTGGCGCGCGCCCCGGACGGGCGGGGCCTTGACGTCTGAGCGCGGGCGTGTCCGGGGAAGCGAGGAGGAGCCTCTGGGCTGGGCCGGGCCGGGCAGGTGGGGAGCCGCTAGGGAGTGGCCTCTCGAGGGCTGCTGCCTTCCAGGGTGGAGTTCTTGGGGGGCGGAGGGCAGTTTGTTTAGGAAGGGGGTCCCATGGGGGCGCGGGTGGAGGGCGTGCGATGTCGGGGCAGGATGAGGGGTCTCGGGAAGCTGTCCCAGAGGGGACAGGGTGCCCCTGGGAGCCGCTAGGGAGTGGCCTCTCGAGGGCTGCTGCCTTCCAGGGTGGAGTTCTTGGGGGGCGGAGGGCAGTTTGTTTAGGAAGGGGGTCCCATGGGGGCGCGGGTGGAGAGCGTGCGATGTCGGGGCAGGATGAGGGGTCTCGGGAAGCTGTCCCAGAGGGGACAGGGTGCCCCTGTGTGTCACATGCAGGCACGAGGCAGCCCCAGCGAAGAGGAAGGAAGCGTGGCTCCGACCGGGGCGCAGGGGGCTTCGGGGCCGCAGTAGTGGTCAAAGATGTGGACGTGCGGGCGGGCATTCAGGCCGAGGAGGAGGAAACCAGTTCAGCCAGGCCACTGGTTCAACGAGTGCCCAGGACAAAGCCGGCCGCCTGAACTGACCAAAGAACGGTGTGCTCGGGAGGGTTAGGGAACAGCAGTGGCTGGAAAGCTAGCGCAGATCCCGGGCCGGCCAGGAGGGGGCGCCGGCTTCCTCCCGGAGGCACGGGATGCTCGCAGGCCCCGCGGGAGAGAGCTTCTGAGTTTGGATTGAAAAAGAGAAAAACGTTTGGTGTCTGCAGGGCAGCCTTGGCGTTGATCCTGCAAAAGCTGACTACCCAGGAAGAGAAAGGAGGCAAAAGGGTAGGACTAGTGCTTCCGAGGTCAAGGTGCCCACTACTGTCCCTGGGGAAAGAGAGAGAGAGAGAAGGGGTGGGGGGAGGCGGGGAGAAGAGGGCAGGAGCGGGGGGTGGCGGGGGGAGAAGCAGTGCTGAGATCCACATGGGCAGCGAAGAGAAGTAAGGGTGAGGGGGGTGGGGCTTGAAACTCCCGGTCTAAAGAAAGAAAGTGAAACTTGCGGATGTTGAACAGAATCCTCGCAGGTGCCTCTGTTTTCACTTCCTTCGCGCTCCTGCGTCAGTCAGCTTCCTGAGCCCTTCCATAGGGGCTCTTCCCAGGAAAAGCAGATCCAGAAGGCAGCCGGGTGGGAAGTTTGGAAAATCCCTGACTTGGGAAAGTCACAGTTGGAAGGACGTGGAAATAACACTTTTCTTTCGGATAGGGGCTAAGTTGGAGACCTGAGCTTGGTCTGAGGGTCAAACGGGCCCGCGGAAGCCACGAGACAGGATCCCCCACCTGGTCCAGGGCAGGGCTCCTTAGGGATGCCGCCTGCAGGACGCTCAAGGCTTAGGAGGAAAGGGCTTGCCCATCAGACGAGTCACCCCACCTCCTCCAGGACAGAGGGGGTGAAGGGGTGGAGCCGGTTGGGAAGCGGGGGGCCGGGAGCAGCAGCCTGGAGGGGAGAGGAGCCTTCTCCGTTCAGCTACTCCACACCTCCCGCATCTTTATTCCACAAACATCTACGCCACACTTCACGGGGGGCGGGGGGGGGTTGCAATGCAGTATAGCAGTTACTCTGTGGATTTTGGTGCTGCACTGCTGGGCCGAAACCCCTATCTCTGCTACTCCCTAGTTCTGTGCCAGGCCTCACGGGGCCTCTAGGTTCTCCCCTGAATGGTGGGCAGGGTATCCAGTTGACATGAAGAGTGCCTTTAAAAAACACACCAGTGCCGGGCTCACGATAGCTTGGCCCTATGAGTTTTGTTGTCATTATCGTTATTATCATGTGAAAGGTTTCCAGGGGGGTTTCTGGCACTCCAGGAACAGAAAGGCCCTTGTGCCACCTTACGTGAAGTGATTGCAATGACATGTCCGTGCATCCAAGGACAGGCAGCAAAATCAACGGACAGCGGCGCCTATGAGAGCTGAAGAGACAGAAACTGAGGCTCCTGGGCCCCAGGGTCCCTCATTTCTGTTCTCTGCGAGTCTTTCTGAATCTCCTTCTTCTCTCATATATTGACTAAAAGCCTCCTCTACCCCAAGTGCTGGAAATAGCATGTGGATAAGAGAATCAGGTCCCTGCCCTCATGGGGCTGAGGGTCTGGTTAGGAAGACAGACAGACAGTACTGAGAGACTCACATAATGATCAACCATGTTAGCACGGGCCAGATTTTCTTCCTTTTGAAGGCTGAATAACATTCCATTATATGCATGTATTACATTTTATTTACCCATTCATCCATTGATGGACGTTTGGGTTGCTTCCACCTTTGGGCCACTGTGACTGACGCTACTATGAAAGTTGGGTGTGGGGGCTTCCCTGGTGGCGCAGTGGTTGAGAGTGTGCCTGCCGATGCAGGGGACACGGGTTGGAGCCCTGGTCTGGGAAGATCCCACGTGCCGCGGAGCAACTGGGCCCATGAGCCACAACTACTGAGCCTGCGCGTCTGGAGCCTGTGCTCCGCAACAAGTGAGGCCGCGATAGTGAGAGGCCCGCGCACCGCGATGAAGAGTGGCCCCCGCTCGCCGCAACTAGAGAAAGCCCTCGCACAGAAACGAAGACCCAACACAGCCAAAAATAAATAAATAAATAAATAAATAAATAAATAAAAATAAAGGAATTCCCTTAAAAAGAAAAAAGAAAGTTGGGTGTGCAAATCCAACCTTTTTCTTTTACAAGTGAAAAGGATTATAGTTGCGGAAAGTGGACCAAGAAGAGGCAGAGTGGAAGGACCTAACCCAGTCTGGGGAGGAAGTCAGGGAAGGTTTTAGGCTGAGGAAGTGACAGTTTGGCTGGAACCCCAAACATAAGAAGTTAGCCAGGTGAAAAAGTAAATGAAGAAGAGTTTTGGCCACACGTGACGGCCCTGGGACAGAAAGAGGCTTGGGTTGTTCTAGGAATGGAAAGGGGGACGGTGTGGCAGGGGCATAATGAAGAAGGGGGCGACGGGGTGCACCTGAGGGGTCTTGCAGCACTCATTAAGGATGGGCTTTTTCCTCAGAGCCTGGTGGACAACAGAAGCCCTCGAAGCAGAAGAGTAAAATGTCCAGATATGGAGTTAAAACAAAAAACGGCTCCTGTCGCAGTGGGAGGAGTGAACTGGAGTTTGGCGGGGTAGAGGGTCAGGAGAGAGCATCACCCCCTTAGACAGCGTCATTGTTGCCCAGGCAAGCAGCGCTGGTGGCCCCAGTCCGCCCTTTTCCGTCCTACCTCCCCAGTCACTCACACTTCTTTTCCCAGATTAGCTATTATCAAAATTTTAAAAATTCACTTCTCTCTATTCCCAGATTTTCAGTAGTGAGCATATATTTATAGCGGGAGAAAGAGACTTGTAAAAGCAAAGGTGTCAATATTATTAAGCAGAATCCACCTGACTCCTGTTTAAGGGAGGTAGAATGTGATTTCTTATGGGGGACAGAAGCTGGGACAGTGTGGTCCTATTTGTCTTTGTTAACGTCTAGCAAGTGTTTCTGGGAAATTTCCACCCCGGACTCACTGCAGGGACTCTACTCCTTAGGATGGCGAGGATGGAGGGAAACATTCCTTATTAGCGGGGGACGAACTGGGGGTGACTAGGAGGTCTCACTTAGCTCAGATGATTCTGTGTGAAATTCCTGAAGTCCTGGCAGCCAGCCACCTCCCTCCATTCCTCCCGGCTTCCTCCCTCCCTCACTTGCTCAGGCATCTCACCTGGAAGTTATGTGGATGCAGGGGGGAGAGAGGAGATCTCAAGTTGCAGGAATGAGACATCCTTTTACTTCCCAGCTGAGCTGATCAATTTAGATGGACAGGCGTGATCTAATCAATTGTCTTGTAAGGAAAGCAAGGTGTTCATCAAATTCGAATACATTTTCACCACACTGTTCTCCCTCTCGTGCGTTATCTTGGGCTCAAATTAAACAGTGTAGATTGGACAAATATTTGGATAAATACAGTCACTTATCTTGAAGACCCTTGAGACTGCACACTTTTTTCCTTTCTCCCCCACCTTGTCTCTCCCACTCATTACTCAGATATAATTTATGTAATTAATTTATATCCCAAGTCATTCCAAAAAGGAGTTGTTGTGGCTTACCAAATGACAAAACCCAGGTAATAAAACCGATGATATATGAACTCAAATAGGAAAACAGATTGGAGAAAAAAATTAAAAATCAAAAGTTCATTCCAGTTGCTCCAAGGGACCCTAATGCCAGATTTGAAGTGTTTTGCTGATCAGGGTGAAAAAGGAAACTGGATACACATCTCTCTTGGTCAGAGAAAAGGATACATTGTGATTTTCTTTTTCAGGGAAGACTTAGCGTTTCTTGGTGCTAAACTTGGAAAGAAATTTCTCCTACAGTACCTGGTAGAGAGACAGAATGGACACTATCTTCACAACCGTTTGGGGTCAAGTCAGAATTTTTTCAGAAAGAAATTCATATGACTTATTCCAATAATGACTTTTGGTAATAGTCAAAAAACCTAACACTGCAGATTTACCCCGAGATGCTGATTCAGTGTGGGCATTTGAAAGCACGCTGGAGGAAGCTCAGACTGGCAAGAATTTTTGGAGGCAAAGGCTATTTTCTAATGTATTAGCCATTCTTTTATTTTACATCTTTGAAAATGTAAACATTATGTCACCAGTTTTGTCATCCAAATCATTATTATTATTATTTTTTTTTTGCGGTACACGGGCTTCTCACTGCTGTGGCCTCTCCCGTTGCGGAGCACAGGCTCCGGACACGCAGGCTCAGCGGCCATGGCTCACGGGCCCAGCCGTTCTGCGGCATGTGGGGTCTTCCCGGACCGGGGCACGAAC
>NW_021146274.1:12155-25000 GCF_002837175.3 Physeter macrocephalus
AACCCGCGTCCCCTGCATCGGCAGGCGGACTCTCAACCACTGCGCCACCAGGGAAGCCCCATTATGATTTTTAATAGGATGCAATTTTGGGTTAATCCTGTGACATGCAACTATAGACCTATCTCCATGATTAAGGAAGAATTGGGGATTTGGTCATTCAGACACGAGTCCACTAAGCTTGTTCTCACCTGAACGCTGTATTTATACCATGTCTCTTTTCACAGTTGGGCCAATGGGCATACAGGAGATGCATAATATAAAATGGTCAGCTATAAATTAAAAATCAAGGCAAGGAAAACATTAACTATGGAGTCAAGACCAGGGTGGGTATAGGGTGAGGTTGGACAGAGTGCAGATATGATGGCAATACAATCCTACTGTTGCTACAGATTGGTTGCAAATTTGTTTTGGGCTTTGGGGGTCGGGCAGTGATAAAGTTCACTTTCCCCCTGTGGACCACACACGTCTTGCTGAAACACAACAATACTGTATCTCCATCCTTCTCCTGATCTGTAGCCCATTACCTGCACGACAAATGAACTTATTTAGAAAACAGAAACAGACTCACAGATACAGAAAAAATATTTGTGGTTACCAAAGGGGAAAGGGGTGGGGATAAATTAGGAGTTTGGGATTAACAGATACACACCACTATATATAAAATAGATAATCAACCAGGACCTACTGGATAGCACAGGGAACTCTACTTGATATTCTGTAATAACCTATATGGGAAAAGAATCTGAAAAAGAATGGCTATATGTATACGTATAACTGAATCACTTTGCTGTACACCTGAAACCAACACAACATTGTAAATAAACTCTACTCCAACATAAAATAAAAATTTTTTAAAAAGCACTTAGAACCATGACTGACAAGTGTCCTAGATGAGGGAGACATTGTCGGGGGGGGACACAATTATGACTGGGACTCAGGACACCTGGATTCTGATCCCAAATCTATCGCTGACCCACTGGGGGACGTCAGGCAAGGCACAGGTGACACAAAGTGATACAGGTGGCCACTCTAGATATCGAAAGTTCTTTTCTAGTTTACAGAGCCCTCTCACATCTGTTAAGTAACTTACACAGCATAAATATCCAATGACTAGATGATCTTAAAGTTCTAGCTTTTCAATAAAATCCGATTCTCAAGTAAATACACACACACACACACACACACACACACACACACACACACACACAATCTCATAATAGACAAATCACCGTCTAACCTAATAGAGAAAAAAGAGAGAAAGCCCAAATCAACAAGATAAGAGAACGGGGAAACAATTACAGACACACACCAATTTAAAACGATTCTGAAATTACTTTGCCTGTCCTGATGAATTTGGGAACCTGGATGAAATGGGCGGTTTCTCGCCCTCTGTCACGCACCATCGCGGCTGCCTCGCTGGGGCTGCCTCTGCATCTCATGGCTTTCTGGCAAGTCATTTCCCTGTGAAGCAACCAGACCTCAGAGTCTGGTTTCTGAAACGCTTATTCTAGCACTTTAACCCGGAGCTAAGATGTCAGAGTGGCGTGGCAGGAACTCGGCTCTTCCGCTGGGATGGGAACCAGGTTATCTGAAGACTTGTTTGCTGACTGCCCCTCTGACGGCAACTGCCCACCCGCCCTCTTCTGACGTCAGCGTTATCTGCCACGCTCGGGCGCCCAGCTCTAGAAGGAAAAACAGGCAAGTCCCTGGTCCTGAGAATCCTGCCTGTTAGACCTGGGAGGTCTCACCCTGTCGGAGACTGGTTAGCTCTAGTCCCTCCTTTATAGATGAATAAATTGAGGCAAGGGGAATGATGTAGTTGTCAAGTTGAGACTATTTTCATTCATTCTGTGCTCTTTCTATTACACTATCTTTAATGATACTGATATTAATAATAGTAACTGATATCTATTGATTTGTGTACTCCTTTATCTCCCCTTAACAACCCTGTTATGTAGGCAGTCACTGTGCCATTCCCATTTTACAGAAACTGAAGCACAGAGGGGTTAAGTAACTTGCCCAAAGTCACACAGTTTGTTCGTTAGTAAATAAGCAGAGTTGAGATTTGATCCCACGTAATCTGACTCCAGAGTCTGTACTCTTACCTCCATTGACTACTCCAAGACTTCTTGTATTATTCTGAGATAATATAGGTCTCGGACTATGGGTATAAAGAGGACACTAGGGATGGTAATTTTTTTTTTGCGGTACGCGGGCCTCTCACCGCTGTGGCCTCTCCCGCTGCGGGGCACAGGCTCCGGACGTGCAGGCTCAGCGGCCACGGCTCACGGGCCCAGCCGCTCCGCGGCACGTGGGATCCTCCTGGACCGGGGCATGAACCCGCGTCCCCTGCATCGGCAGGCGGACTCTCAACCACTGCGCCACCAGGGAAGCCCGGTATGGTAATTTTTAAGACTCCCAAGAGACGTAAGAGAAACTATGGTTTATTTGACATTCACCATGTGTCAGTCACGGTTCTATTTTTGTTTTTAATTTAATTTTTATTTTATATTGGAGTAGAGTTGATTTACAACGTTGTGTTAGTTTCAGGTGTACAACAAAGTGATTCAGTTATACAGATACATATATCCATTCTTTTTCAGATTCTTTTCCCATATAGGTTATTACAGAGTATTGAGTAGAGTTCCCTGTGCTATACAGTAGGTCCTTGTTGATCATCTCTTTTGTTAATATGTATAGCAGTGTGTATATGTTAATCCCAACCTCCTAATTTTTCCCCACCCCTTTCCCTTTGGTAACCGTAAGTTTGTTTTCTGTGTCTGTGAGTCTGTTTCTGTTTTGTAAATAAGTTCATTTGTATCATTTTTTTTAGATTCCACCTATAAGTGAGATCATATGATATTGTCTAAGTGCTTTTTACATGTATTAGCTCAATAATGTTAAACCCCAGTCAACCCCCCCCCACACACAAAGAAAAAGCACAGGGAGTGTGCCCCATCCTCATTGACAAGATGGGGAAAAGGTTCCATAACTGGCTTGAGACCGCACAGCCAGTGGCGATTCCGAGTCCGGAGCCAGCCCACCTGAAGGGGCGGAGGCAGCAGTCCTCACTGCCAACCACACTCCACTGCCGGTTAGCCCGGTTACTCATTCCGTCCTCGTAGTACCTGACACGCAGGTGTCACTTCCCAGCCACTCACTTGCTTTTCTCCCGTGAGATGAGGAGACTGATGATCTTAAGCAATTTGCTAAGGGCCGTGCAGGGAGCTGGTGGCAGCGCAGCCAGGGGTCCAAGGCCCGTGATGCACTGTTTTCACTCCCCGGGCTTCGGTGCTGCGGGCCAAGCTCGCCCTCTGCGGCAGAGCCTCCCACGCGGGTCCCGGGCGCGCGGGGCTCACCGGCGGCTCCGCGGGCCCCGGCGGAGCCCGACACCGCCCCCTGGCGGCAGGTGGGCGCCGGCGCGGAGCACGCCCGGCCCGCGGCGCGGCGCGCTGATTGGGCGGCGCGGATTCGGGCAGCTTCCCGGGGGCGCCGCGAGCAGCACCCCCCAGCCGCGCACGGGGACGCCGGCGCGCTCTCCGGGGGCTTCCTCTTCCCTCCGGTTGTGTCCAGGTTCTGCGTCCGCCAGGGTCCAGGATGACAATCCGACACCAAGGCCAGCAGTACAGGCCGAGGATGGCATTTCTGCGGAAGGTGAGCGCGGTCCCATCACCTGGGCCCGGCGGGGCGCGGGGACTCCCTACGGTTGTGTCCAGGGTCTGCGTCCGCCAGGGTCCAGGATGACAATCCGACACCAAGGCCAGCAGTACTGGCCGAGGATGGCATTTCTGCGGAAGGCGAGCGCGGTCCCATCACCTGGGCCCGGCGGGGCGCGGGGACCAACTCCGGGAAGTGCCGGCGGCGATGTGGGCACGGGCGGGGGGCAGCCCTTGTGGTCTTAATAACCACAGGACCTCAGTTTCCAGGCTGCCTCTTGGTCCATGTCGGGCGGTGAGGAGCCCGTTACCAGAAGCTTCCTCCCCACTGGGGCCGCACTGTCCTGGGGGTGTTCTGCCCTCCATACGCTCTCGCTCCCAGAGGCTCCCCGTAGCCCCAGTGACCCACGGAGCGGGGGGAACCTGCACACCTGCACAGGAATGCACGGGGTGTTGCCCTTCTTTCTTCCCCCGGCTCCGTTTCCAACCCCTACGGCCACTTCCCGGCGTCAGTCCTCCCACTGACACTACAGCGATAGGTTTGACAATTATCCCCATTTTACAGGTAAGGAAACTGAGGCGAGTAAGGACCAGCACTGGAAGAACGGTCGGTGTGATACAGTGAAGCTGGTCTCGCTACAATGATAGGAACATAAAGTACAGAGTCTAGTGGGCAGGGGCTTCGGAGTCTACTCCAGGAGCCGGGGAGGCCCAGCGGAGGAAGACCCTTGAGTCTAAGCCTGAAGGATGCTGCATCGGGCCTTCTGCTGGGCCCAGAAGAGGCGGAAGGAAGACCCAGGCCGCGGGAGCAGCGTGCGTCAGAGCAGAGGTGTGTGCGAGTCTGGTGTGTTTAAGGCAAGTTGTTAAGAGATTTTAAGCAAGTTGTTGCTGAGATTTTTATACGCGGGGAGTGTGAGGCCAGACAGGCAGGCAGAGACACATGGTAAAAATCTCCTGTGCCTTTCAAAGGTGGTCTGATTTTTCCCAAAAGAAGCCACGGAGGAATTTGGAGCAGGCAAGCAATGTCAGATTCAAGTTCAAAAGACCACTCGGCTGTGAGCCAGAGGAATGGATGGGGTGACTTTTCCCTGAGCTTAGAGAGTTTGCTCAGGGTCCTCCGGTGTCCACTCCAAGTCCAGCTGCTTAGGAAATGACACGCTTGTGACAGGGCTGGGGGGAACGGTGCTGGTCAGAGGGCCCTTCTTTCTCCTGTGGCTCCCAGGCTGCCATCTCGGGCCCAGTGCCACCCCTACGTGGTCGTGACCACCAGCCCCACGTCTGATTTCTTTTTGCACAGCCTGGTGGTGGGCGCCCACCATGGAGGGTCCTGGGCTTGTTTAAGATGTGGCCGAAAGAGGTGGAGCATCCAAAGCCAGGAGCTTCACCTGGTGGAGTTAGCTGATGACACACAGTGGTCCGAAGAACGTGGCCTCCGGCACCCGCAGGGCTCTGTTCCCTGTCCAGGCCGTCATTTCCTGTGTCCCGGCAGCCCTGACCATCTAGGGGGAGGTGGGAAAAAACTTGCTGCAGCCCTCTGAAAAGCTTTCCTCTTGATTCAGGGAAACAGGTGGTCCTCGGCGAGGGCTGCAAGGAATAGGGGTCATAATGAGGCTTGAGCGGATTTATTTATTTACTTATTGAAGTGCAGGTGATTTATAATGTTGTGTTAGTTTCCGGTGTACAGAACAGTGATACATACATATATATGTGTGTGTATATATATACACACATATATATACACATGTGGCCTTTCTCTGAGCCCCCCATCATCTCTGTGTTCTGTGTGCATATCCCTTCTGCGGGTCTCCTTTCATCAGACACAGGGAAGACCCCCTGGCCCTTTCCCAACACACAGACAGACACACACAGACACACACAGACACACACAGACACACCGAATTGACCCTGCTTTTTCAGATTCTTTTCCCTTACTCTACAAAACACTGAGTAGAGTTCCCTGTGCTGTACAGTAGGTCCTTGGTGGTTACCTATTTTATATACAGTAGTGTGTATATGTTAATCCTAGACTCCGAATTTATCCTTCCCCCCCTTTCCCCTTTGGTAACCACAAGTTTGTTTTCTATGTCTGTGGGTCTATTTCTGTTTTGTAAATAAGTTCATTTGTATCTTTTTCTTTTTTTAAGATTCCACATATAAGCGATATCACATGATACTTGTCTTTCCCCGTCTGACTTACTTCACTTAGTATGATCATCTCTAGGTCCATCCATGTTGCTGCAAATGGCATTATTTCATTCGTTTTTATGGCTGAGTAATAGTCCAGTGTATATACATATACATATGTATATATGTACCGCATCTTCTCTAGCCGTTCCTCTGTCGATGGACACTTAGGTTGCGTCCATGTCTTGGCTGTTGTGAATAGTGCTGCTATGAACAGTGGGGTGCATGTAGCTTTTCAAATTATAGTATAGGGTTGGGCTGATTTAGAATTGCTGGTATCATTTATACAATCCTCCCACAACAAGCATTTATTAAGCACCTACTATGTGTCAGACATCGTTAGATGCTGGATAACAAAGACAGTGGGGCCATGGTCCCCGTCCTCAAGTGGCTTCTAGCCTAGTAGTGGGAGGAGGTCACGTACACCAACCAGATGGCACATCACAGGCGCAATGGCAAATGCCTGGAGGGTAGAGGAAGCGCCCTTGCAGGCATTCACTTTATCCTGGGTGGAGTGTCCCAGAAGGGTTCTGGAAGATTTGGTGGTGGTTTAGCTGGAGCTTGGAGGATGTTCTTGAGGCCGATGGGGTGCCGGAAGAGGACCAGGACACAGGAGGAGGGACGTACATAGAGCCGTGGATCTATTGCCTGTCTGTTGTTGACTGGAGCCCAATGGCAGTGGCCAACAGGCAGTTCTGTTTCTAGAGGGAGGCTCTGGAAGACTTGACAGTGGTTCTCAGCGGTTATTGGGGATGTAAGAAAAGTTATATTGAGTCTGGATGCAGCTAAGAGGCCACACGGTGGGGGGCCTGGGCATTTGGGCTGTGGACGGCAGTGCTGTAGTTGGGACACGAGCCCTTATGAGGAAAGAAAGATCACTATTTACAGCTTTGCACAGCAAAGGACGTGATGAGTCTTGTCGGCAGGGAGCCCTCTCTGGTTTAAGGGAGCACCGCTCGCTGAGATCTCGTGGAGAGTGACAGCCGCGTCATGTGAGAAGAAACCATGAGTGTGGGCAGACAGACGTTGAAGCCATGGCTTCTGATACTTTTAGTGACTGGATTCCTTGAAACGCTTGATGTCATACCTCAGTCAGCCGGAATATGAGAGTGGAGACGTTAGGCCTACTGTGGGGTCTGACAGGCCAACGATGACCTCTTGTTACAGCCAGGAAGCTGTGGTCTGGTCAACTCTGTGTGTGTGTGTGTGTGTGTGTGTGTGTGTGTGTGTGTGTGTGAACACACATGCACGCATGTACACTTGTGTGCAAATATGTGCATGTGTACGCGTTCATGGATAAATTAGGAAGTCTCAGTTTCCTCTCTGTGCAATAAGAGGTAGGTGTGTGTTGGGAAAGGGCCAGGGGGTCTTCCCTGTGTCTGATGAAAGGAGACCCGCAGGAGGGATATGCACACAGAACAAGGAGATGATGGGGGGCTCGGAGAAAGGCCACAGCAGCATCCTTTCTGAAGAGCTTTAAAATCAAGGCAGATTTTCTGTTGTTGGTAGACAGAGTTTCTGCTTAAGAAAAGGAGATGGTTGAGGTTGCCTCTCTGAGATCCTAGGGGTCAGTCATATTTTTTTTTGCACTTTACATTTATTATAACTTTTTAAAAGGGAACCACTTAAGTGAATTTACAGAGGAAAATTATTCTGTGCCCTAATGGGAAGACTCCTGTCTGAGTCCATTGGGGCTGCTATAACAAAATACCACAGCCTGGGTTGCTTCCAAGCAACAGAAATTTATTTCTGCCTCTTCTGGAGGCTGGAGGTCTGAGATCAGGGTGCCAGCAAGCAGGGTTGGGCTCTGGTGAGGACCCTCTTCCTGGTCGCAGACTTCTGGCTGTGTTCTCACGTGGTAGAAGGGGCGAGGGAGCTTCCGGGTCTCCTTTATACAGGCACTAATCCCACACATGAGGATTCCACCCTTGTCACCCCACCTGTTGTGGGAGATGATTGCTTTGGGGGTTAGGTTGAATCTGGGGGGGGACACAAACATTCAGACCATGGTAACGCCCTAAGAACATACATGGTGCACACATGTTTCCCTCTTCCTGGCAAACCCTTTGCGCAAAGTGGGCCCACCCTGCTGGAAAGAAATTTGTCTCTGTTGGGTTTTTGAAAATGCTCTTGTTAATCCCCCTTGAAGGGTTTCAGATTCTTTGTAGGTTGTTTTTTTTTTGTTTTTTTTTTTTACGATGTTGGGGTAGGGCTTCCCTGGTGGCACAGTGGTTGAGAATCTGCCTGCTAACGCAGGGGACACAGGTTCGAGCCCTGGTCTGGGAAGATCCCACATGCCGCGGAGCAACTGGGCCCATGAGCCACAACTACTGAGCCTGCGCGTCTGGAGCCTGTGCAGCAAGAGAGGCCGCGACAGTGAGAGGCCCGCGCACCGCGATGAAGAGTGGCCCCCGCTCGCCACAACTAGAGAAAGCCCTTGCACAGAAACGAAGACCCAACAGAGCCATGAATTAAAAAAAAAAAAAAAAAAGATGTTGGGGTAGGAGTTTATTAATTAATTAATTTTTGGCCATGTTGGGTCTTCGTTGCTGTGCGAGGGCTTCTCTAGTTGCGGCGAGCGGGGGCTTCTCACTGTCGCGGCCTCTCCTGTTACAGAGCACAGGCTCCAGACGCGCAGGCTCAGTAGTTGTGGCTCACGGGCCTAGTTGCTCCGCGGCACGTGGGATCTTCCCAGACCAGGACTCGAACCCGCGTTCCCTGCATTGGCAGGCAGATTCTCAATCACTGCGCCACCAGGGAAGCCCTGTAGATTGATTTTTTTTTAACACAAAGGGAAAGGAATGAGCCTGCTGATTTTTTTATCAGAGGAGTTTACATTTCTAACTGGCAAAGCAGGTAAAACGCCTAACTAGCTCTCCCCCTGATTCTCTACTAAGAAGCTGCTGGCTTTACCCAGCGACGTACAGTATTTTCAGAAAGAGTTGTGTATAACTTGCAAAGCTATGAGGGAGAGGATGGAGCTGTAAGCCCTGTCATCAGAAATGAGTGTAACAGGTGTGTGTGTGTGTGTGTGTGTGTGTGTGTGTGTGTGTGTGTTGGGGAAGGGGCGACCCCTGCCGCCCGTGGCCCCTCGGTCCCCGCCCGCGTCCCGGGGAAGCAGCCGCCCTCCGGCCACCTCCTGGGGTGTCCCCGCGCCCCCTTCTCCGCTGGGAGCCGCTCGGTGCCCCCGTGGCCCGAGACGCGCCCAGGCCCCGACCGACCAGGAGGCCAAGCACTGCAGCTCCGAGTGGAGCGGAGACGCATCATTTCCGTTCCAGAAGGATCCCGCGAGCCGAGAGCACGTCTGTGCGGACGAGCTCGCGGAGGGTCTTTGCACGAGGAGCCCCGGGCGCCCCTGGGCCCCGGCCGGTCCCGCGGGCAGCTGAGGGGCCGGCGCTGGGCCCGGAGCGGCCTGGACCTTGCCCCGGATCTCGGCCGCTTCTCGGGATTGTGGTTCTCCTGCCGGTGCTGGTTTCGCAGCAGGTGGAAAGAGGACAGCCCAGCCCTGGGCGCTGACCTAGGACGTCGTGTGTCCCCCCTCCTCCCGCCCTGGGGACGTGGGGGGCCTGCCAGCCTCCGGGGTGGCGGGTGGAGTGTCTCCAGTTCAGGGCTCCCCGCCTGACCTTTCACCTCCAGCGCAGCCAGGTCAGTGTGCACCCACCCCGGCCTGGCCACATCGTGGGCTCTCTTCAAAGTCCACTCCCTCCAGGAAGCACCCCTTGACCATCCAGAAGATCTCCGCTCCCTCTGAGCTCCTGTGCAGGACCCGTACGCCCAGCTGCGACACGCTTTATCCTGTGCTGTGTGTTCATCTCTACCTGTCTCCGTGTTTTGCTGCCCCGGCTCCCAGAGGACGAAGATTATGTTGTTTATTTGTAGCAATCATACAGCTGGCTCCAGAGGAAGCATTCAGTTCAGTGGCTCTCTTTGGATTAGGTTGTCTGGCTGAGCTTTTCTCATGTAACCTTATTGGTTGACCCCTAAAGGGCATCATGTGACAATAACTTCTATCACTGCCACTCCCACCCCAGATGTCACTGTTCCTATATTGCCTTAGAGATGATAAAGCTGTTTCACATTCAGTATTTTCATTTGATCTTCACAACTGCTTTTTTAAGTAGATGCAGCGGGTGTTGCATTTTTTCTGCAGTGGATGAAAACCCTGAGGTTCAGAGAGGCTAGATGACTGGCCCAGGGTCACAGAGCTGACTTAGAAAGCTTCCGCGAGGCTGGGAAGACCCCTGCCCCGTTCAGACCACGGGTACCTTCATGCCAGTAAAACGGCTTTGTGAACTGAGGGTTTATACAAGGTTCCGTGGAGTTGGAGGAACCGCAGGAAAATCGCTAGAGTGAGACCGTGAGATTAGGAGGGAGCAATCGGTCCGGACGGCTTTGGACTAGGTGGGCGGGAGTCAGGGCGTTGGTCGCATCTGGGGCCCCCGGTGGACGTGTAGCAGCAGGAGGTAGCGGTGGGGCGGGGGGAGGGAAGGGAGACCCGAGTCCCGAGGGCGGTCGTCTGCGCACGCGCTGGCACCTCCGCCCCCGTCCCTCCGCTTTTGCCCTGCCCTCCCCCTGGCTGCCCGTCCGCCCTCCTCCCCCGGAGCTGGGGGCGCTGTTTCCAGGCGTCCCCTAGACATTCTGACGCCGATCCAGCAGCACGGCGCAAACCGAAATGTTCCTCTTCCAAAACAGGCTGCTGCTTTTGTGCTTCCTACGCTGGAGCCTGGACACCTTGCAGTCGTGTTCTCTTCCCCTCCCCAAAGCGAATCCAGTCTCCAAGGAGCGGCGTCCCCCCAGTCTCCATCCTCCCAGTCCTTCGCGCTGCCGCCTGAACTGTTGCGCTCACCCGCTCTCTGGGCTCCCACCTCTGCGTGCCCGCCTTTTTGTTGCCTTCTGTGATCTGGTGAATCAAGGCAAACTATGACGTTCCTCCCCGACAGCTTCCACGTGCCCGTTGTCATGGGCTGAATTGTGTCCCCCAGCATCTCAGACTGTGACTGTATTCGGAGACTGTCTCAGTCCGTTCAGGATAGCTACGTGCTGGGCGGCTTAAACAACAGAAATCTATTTTCTCGCCGTTCTGGAAGTTCAAGATCAAAGGGCCCGCAAGGTGGGTTCATTCTGAGGCACCTCTCTTTGGCTTGTAGGCAGCTGCCACCTCTCTGTGAGTTCCCAGAGAGAGACAGAGGGAGAGAGCAAGCCCTCTGGTCTCTCTCCTCATGAGCTCTAATCCTATCAGATCCAGGCCCCATCCTTATGAACTCATTTCACGTGAATAACTTCCCAGAGGCGCCACCTCCAAATACAGTCACGTCGGGTGTTAGGGCTTCAATATATGAATTTGGGGAAGATGCCAACATTCAGTCTGTAACAGAGATAAAGCCTTTAAAGAGGTGATTAAGGTCAAATGATGCCATTCATCTGGGCCCTAATCCAATTTGTCGGGTGTCCTAATGAGAGGAGATTAAGACACATGGAGAGACAGCAGGGGCACGTGGGCAAAAGGATGGCTGTCTGCAAGCCAAGGAGAGAGGCCTCAGGAGAAAACAACATTGCTGGTACCCCGACCTCAGACTTCGCGGCCTCTAGAACCGTGAGAACATAAATTTCTGAAGTTTAAACCCCACAGTCTGTGGTATTTTGTTACGGCAGCCCGAGCAAACTAATACACCTATGAAATGATCGTCAAGGCCTATTGGGTCCTGGGTCTCTTTGCTCTTACACTGCATACCATGCATTTTTATCCTCTCATGCCTTTGCACATGTTTGCTCCTCAGTCTGGAACGCCCCTTTTCTCAGTGGCAGAGGCAAAAAATTCTCACCCAATATGCCACGTGCTGTCTTAGAACCAACAGGCTACAAGCAGTAGTGATACGTGTGGTTTCCAGGCTGAAAGCATGGAAAGGCAGGTGCAAATTCTCCACTTTTGGTGTCTTCCCTGCACAGCGCTCGTGAAGGCATGTGGACCATGGATGGTAGCAGCCTGCATCCCTGAGTCATGGCATTGAGGGAGTGCCCTGGACATTGCCAGGACAATGAATCAGCATTTGCATAAGAGAAACAAATCTTTGGTGTGTTAAACGTTTGTTACTGCAGCATAACCCAGTCTGTCCTGACTAACACACTTTCATTCTCTGCTGGTTAAAACTGTCATCTTCTAAGTTCCAGTTTAAATGCTGCTTCTTTCTTTATAGCTCTTCTAAACCAACCTACCCCCAGTCAAATTAATCTCTTTCCTTTACACTTTCACAGCATGTGTAACTTATGTCAATTTGACACTTAAAGCTTAGTATTATGCTTAATGATCCACACATAGAGTTAGTGACACAGAATGAGTAAGACTATGAATTCGGGAACCAGACTGACTGGGTTCATATCTCAGCCCTGCCATTTATCAGAAGTGGGACTTTTGATGAGTTACTTAATCTTCCAGGACCTTGATTCGTATTTGTTTTTCTAGGACCCGCCAGAGCACCTGGTACAATAATTAATTGTTCAATAGTACCAGCTTGCTAGCCTCCTTCTGTTTTGTCTTGCAGATTGAAGCATCAGTAAAAGACATGCAGATCCAGAGATGGGGGTCAAAATGCAAAGCCAAAGGGTCCTGTAATCAGGGGTCCTTGTGACTTGACAGGTGATACAGCCTGTAGCTCAGGCCAGGCCAGGCCTGGAACAGACTGCAGTTTTCTCCTACGAATTAACTCAGACTGGAGGGGTAAGACTCAGAGGGAGGAAGGAAAGATGCATCTGATCTTACTTCTTGAAACCACTTTCCCTGAGGTCATCGTTTTTCAGTGTGCACCAACGTGGTTTGTGATATTTTTTTCTACTAATGTGATGACTTACCTTGATTGACTTGAGTATATTGCATCACTTGCATTCCTGAAATAAACCCTAGCTGGATGCTTGATTTTATTTGCTAGTAATTTATTTAGGATTTTGCATCTAATGCTCACAAGTGAGGTCTTTTTCCCCCTCCTGACACCAACCAGTTCTCTAATTCTC